>NW_024885532.1:2984691-3046518 GCF_019232065.1 Centrocercus urophasianus
AAAAGGAAAGGAAAAGGAAAGGAAAAGGAAAGGAAAAGGAAAGGAAAGAAGGAAAGAGAAAGAGAGGGAGAGAAAGACAAAACAGAGTGGAAAAGGTACTTTTTTACAACATCTTCTCCATTCCAACATGGCAGACCATCAAAAGCTGCCAACTTATTACCACACAGCTGATCAGCCAGGCCACCATATAAAGGCTCTGTAGAGGCGAAGGTGGCTGATAAATTCTCTGCATGGAGGAAAATGGAAGCAATTGACAGTGTCAATCAACAGTATTATGCACTACTGCACTTGTGCATTTCTACAAGAAGATACAGAATGTGCTTTTTCTAATATTGTCTCTTGCTTCCAATGATTTTTTAGCCAATTTTCTGTTACCTAAGTTTGATTCCCTCAGATACATTTCAGTAGTTAACAGCGTTGATACTTGCATTTGTGAAAATTAAACAAAACAATTTGTTCATGCTCTGGAACAGGAATTATTTTCCTCCACTCTGAAATTTTGTCATATAGTTCTAATACAGCTTGCACTGATACACTCGTAGAAACGTACTTTTTTTTTTTTAAAAAAAAAAAGCATAGCAAATTAAAAAAAAAAAAAAAAGGTGGTTATTGTCATCTGTTTTTCAGCACTATCAATCTGTCACAATCCAGTTTTACAAGTAATAGAGAGAGTACTGATTACAGTTTTGGAGCAATTCAAGATTTAGGTAAGATGAGTTTAAGATGTAGACATTAAATATTTAGAAGATATTTAAATTACTGTCTGAAAAATGACATTAATTTTATCACCCTATGCTGCTAAGTTATAAATTATATATTGCTATTTTGAATAATCGCCAAGATGCCCAGAGCTTATGGTAAGTTTTTATACTGAAATCAAAACAAATTAGTGTTGTGTTTTTTTTTTTTTAGTTAGTATATTTGTAACTGAATTGTGATATTTATGTTTATAATTTGTTTGCTTATTTATTGAAAATCTCTTCCTGGGAGACCAATTCCTGCTGTGAAAAATTAAAATACTTTTTTATTCTGGTTTAGAATATCGCAGTATACTGAGTTATCTATGACCCACAGGCACAAAGGAGAGTGGTGCCAACAAATTCTGTACTCTGTTCTATAAATCCACAATCTTCAGTTCATTTTACCTTATTGAATGGTGTTTGGAGTTGTAAAAAATGTTTTTAAGTTCTAGACATTTCCCAATGTTTAGTTATCTTAGATCTAAAATAGCATAAGGAATTCAATTCTTAGTTATTGTTTACTAAAAACTGACAGTGGTAAAACCTGAGTATTAGATGCAGTCTATCATTAGAATAGCAGAATACACAAAGCATAGGGATTCATAACTACTATAACTATTTAATGCAAGTTGTTTGTATTAGCATATCTAAAACTGCAGTTCTGAAAATATCAGGTAGAGAGACATTTTTGACTGCATCATAAAAAAACTGCATATGTGCAACATATTTTAAATACATAAATATGATTCATCTGTGCTCCTCCAACCATGGATGGTTACAACCTGTAATTTTCTGTCCGCAAAGTTGCATTTTCCATTTTACACTGAGTGTGACTGCTTTTAACTATGTGTTGGGCTAATGTTCTGGATGAAAATTAGGGATTAGAGTCTTCTCACAGAAAATAGCTGGAATTTCTTTTGTACAGTCAATCAATCCAATCAACTCCATACAGAAATGGAAATAAATTAGCTGCTATAATATCTTATGACAAACTGCATTCTAACAGAAAAGTCAATTATTCAGTTTATTAGCAAACACAACCTGAAGATGAAGTTAATATATAAGTAATAACTGATTTCAACCCCTGTAGATGTCTGACCAAAGTAGTTAGAAGGGCAGATGGTCTGAATGTGAATTTTCACATCATCTTCTAGATCAGACAGCATGTAATTACAGGCAGTTGAGCACAAATATGCAATTATACTCAGTGGAAGCTACTAATATTTCTCATCTATTTATTTGGAAATATTCTTGTTTGTTTGTTTGTTTGCTTACAGTTTCACTCTCCTTGCTAAAACCTAGCTAGGTTTTGGAGGAGAAAACGTTGCATATTTTTAATATTGTATGTTATTCCATAAGGTTCATCTGACAATTCCTACAGTCAGAAGCAAAGTGGAATTTTTTTTCCTTCATGTACCACACAGTGTTAGAAATTATCTGCTTGGGATGCTGAAGTTTAAACTGTCTGATAGTGAAAATAATTTAGGAAAAGGTCAGATAGTGATAGTCCAACACATACTTCAAAATATAAATTTTCATCTGCAGCTGGACATGAAGAAATTAGTGAACATTTCATGGAGCCCTTCCGTTCATTTCCTTTTCTTACAGTCATTGTCATTGATCAAGTCTGCACCATTTGGGAGAAACCTGTTCTTTCCTGCCGAACTTGTGAATGTGGCTGGGAGATATACAGCAGGTAAATAAAGTGGTTGAATGGGAGAACTGTGCTTCCTTAAAAGCAAGCTGTAAGCAATTGCTGAAGTTGCTCTTCTCCTTGAGGAATTGTTAGAGTTGCCATGGGAATATAAAGAAAAACATAAAGTGATTATGACAAATGAGGAAGGAGATGATCCAGGAGGTAGCAAGTGAAGGTGAAGTGAACTATGTAGTTGCTAATCTGAAATATGTGCCAGTGGATTTTGAAATCACTTCCCCGTGCCCCTCCTCCCTCCCAGCTTCACTGTTTTTTACAGTCCACTCCTCTGATGTCCCTTAAGTTTCCCCTGAGGTCAGCTCAGACACATTTTTACATCATGGAACAGTCCCAGATGAAGTCAAATGTTAAAATACAGTTTTATATTTTCAGTGTGCTAGCAATGGGTAAACATCAACCGCTTAGCCACAAAAAAAGTGCCTGTGGAATAGATATTGACTGATGAAATTCTGTGCCAGTCAAAGCAAACTTCTTTTTTGCATCTCTTTCCCTTCATTATTTCATGCCATTCCTTTGAATATAATCTATTCTGTTGTAAAATTAATGGCTTACTTTATTCTTTCTTTCTGGCTGTAAAACTGATGTCTTACTTTCTTCTGCTGGCAAGGGTTTCCTCAATGTCTCTTGAGAACATCTTCAGCCCCTGGTTATATTTGTTCTGATCAAAAGAGCAATGCAGAGACTGTGTAGGCTTCTTTACAAGTGGGCCACGTACCTTGTTCACCTAAAAGGAAAACAGACATTTAAGAAATGAAAAATAAAAGTATTAAGAAAATACATGTTAAAGAACATATGTAAGAATTTTATTTATTTATTTATTTATTTATTTATTTATTTATTTATTTGGTATCTCTTTATTCTGTTTAAGTCCATTTTAACATGAAAATCTGTGGACACATCATGAAGATTAGCTAAGAAAAATATCATCAATTATCATAATTGTCAGCACTGTGCCCACAGAGAAGGCAGAAAACACACAATTGTATTTCATTTTGTTGTATAAGAAAAATATAAATGAAATCACTCCTTTTGAAGGAATACAAGATGAATAAGCAAGTTACAAAATGTGTTTTATTGATGGTGGCTGTCAAGAAAATGTACAGCTATGCAGACAGTAGCAGTAACCTCAAAGATCAAGACATGTAATGAACAGCAGCATATTTCCATTTTTCAGTAATAAACTCCAATCATATTTTTAAATATGCATTGAACTCTGTGATTTCTTATGGAGTTGATGAATTATTATGGCATGTTCAGCACAGTTACTCAGAGCATACAGTGAACACTTAGCATGATGGAAACTTGCATTACAACTTTGGAAGATGTAAATTTAATGATCCGAGATGCATGTTTAATGATTCAGACCACAGACAATGAAAACGCTAACTGATTTTTTATGTCTGGTTTTCTGATCTACATTTCAATACATATGAATTCACATGAACTTTTAAATGTGATACTGAGCATTTTCTGCTATGAAGGATATCAATCCATGTTCATAGCTCATTATTCTTCCTAGTCACTGAAGAAAAGTAATTAATGCCATACCTACTTGTTAAATAAGAGATACTTCATGCTGAGGATCACATCAGGCAAGATATTAAGCAGACAAAACAGTACATATCTTGTTTGCATGCTCTACTGAAAAACTAATACTGTATGTGATTTATTAAACTTTGATTTCAATACATAGTCAACCTCATTAAAAGAAAAAGTAAGACAGAAGAATTCAGGGCTGATTTAAAATAAAATGTCATTATCTTTTACTTTGACTGAAATGAACATATAAAGAAAACCAGAAGTTTTTATGGCCACAGTGCCTGGTATGGACAAAGCCCATTTTATAGATTATATGGTTACTTCAAAATGCTATCTAATAACTGATTACATGGGCTGAGAGTGATAAGACAACAGGGAATGGTTAGATACTAGGAGGATGTTTTTCACTCAGAGGGTGGTGACACACTGGAACAGGTTGCCAAAGAGGTTGTGGATGCCCCATCCCTGAAAGCATTCAAGGCCAGGCTGGATGTGGCTCTGGGCAGCCTGATCTAGTTGTTGGTAACCCTTCCCATGGCAGGGGAGTTGAAACTAGATGATCTCTTTGTTGTCTTTTTCAACCAAGACCATTCTATGAATCTATTATTCATTCTCTTTGAGTGAATGTCTCAAGAAATGCTTTGTGAATTTTGCATTCACTGATACATTTACAAGTAAACCTTAGTTTCAAATATAAAATCTTTCTTAAAAAGTAATCTTAATCTTAATTTTTATTTATTTATATTTTTTTTCCCCAAAAAGATCTGTATGGAAAATTCTGAAAACAGCATTAGTTAAATTGTGAAAAGTGCTTATAAGCACCACACACACACCTCTGCCATTACCAAAAAGTACACATTGTACTCATAGCGCTAAGAGCTGTTCTGTTGGTATCAACATCTCTCACAGCTGGAAGTTACCTCAGTAACCTTTAGCAAAGTCACTTACTTCTTTGGACATTGTTTCTGCAAGGGGAACATGTACAAGCAGGATGAGCATGTACAAGCAGGTACTCTGAGGATGTAATTGTCTATTACACTTCCCATATCTCTTATATTCAAAGCCTTGGAAACACTGCCTGCCTGTGTGGCTGACTAGTGTGGTGTCAGTTACTTCTTGTTAAGTGCAGCACACAGTATCATTCACCCACCTGTCTTTTTTTAAGTGCTCACCATTGGCTGTCATTTTTGTGTCATATTCAAGACACTAACTGTACACGAGTGGCAAATGGACTTCAGCCTTCCTCACAGGCGCAGTGTCTTCAGTGAGCTGCTGTTGTGTCCATGAAAAGGTCATACAGTATTACCTTGCCTTCAGGTGCCCACTGTGTCTGTGAACCAAATATTTCAAAACTGAAATGTCAGACTTTCATGTCCCAGTAGAAAGCTGATGATACACTAATAAATAAATAAATAAATAAATCTAATAAAGTATAACAATGTCTATAATATTTAATAAATGTCTACTTATTTTGAAGATGCGTTCTTCAAGTCTCCAGAATGAGTACATGGCACAAGTATAAGGCCACTTAGTTTATTTCCACTGCTTTCAGGAAAACTATAACATCCATTTGACACATTGTTTCAGTCTTTGGGCTGCAAAGTTAACCATCCAAGCAGAAAAAAATAAAAAAATAAAAAAAAATCACCCAAAATCATCCAGTGCTATTACTGCCATTCTTCAGAGACAAAGACAGGAATAACTTTGAGAGAAAGGGAGCGCATTCACTACATGAATGATCATTTTGCAGCAATATCTGATCAGAATGTATTCTTATCATCTGCCACTTCCACTGAAACATTTCCACAAAAGGAGAATTTCCTGACCTCAAAAAATAAAATAAAATAAAATAAAATAAAATAAAAATAAAAATTTTACAGTATAAAATGATTCTCAGAGGGAACTGAAAATACCCTGAGGAAAGTGAGACTGAAAAAAAATGCCTCAAAATATTATTCAAAAGAGAATTACAAATCTTCAGGAAGAACTAAAAACTGCTGCAATATTTTAAAACAGACAAGCCCATGCAATTTACTAGATGCTTTCTTTCCCCCTCCTTTGGTCAAATGTTCTCAAAAAATACTGAACAATATGTAAAGGCTTACAAGGAAATCTCAGAAAATTATGGAACTCCTGATTTTCACAGTTCAGACAAACCTATTGTCATTATACTTAGCATGCTGTTATTATGCACAATTTGTACGCCACAGTGTGATGACTGGGTTAATTAAAAGCTCTTATAATAACCATGCAGTTAAATTGCAATTAGTGCCACCCATGAACTTTATGGCAGTTTGACTTTGCGTGGTGCAATTCAGTAGAACATCTCTGGCTACACATCGTTGGGAAAACTTGAATATCATAAACCTTTGCATTTAAAGAGGACTGGACAATGATGTGAGCATTGTATCAGTAACAGTGAGACACTGTTCTCTAGGTTGGTGCCTTCAATAGGGCAAATCAGTCACATTCTTCAAGACTTTTTACCACTTCAATAATGTTTATTTCTGACTTCATCATTTATAGTGAAATTATCTCATTTCTTCATTGATTCTGAAATGTGATTATCACTCCTTTAATTTAAATTTAGATTTAAATCACTCATTTAATTTAAAGAGTGAAATAAAAGTAACATGTGCAAAACTGGAAGCAAGCAGGAATTTGACTGAATGAGAGAAGATTGCTGAGTGAAAGCAATCACAAACAGTCCTGCAGAAGACAGAGGTGCTGTACAGGTAGATTTGGACTTGATAAGTATCATGACTGCCTACAAATATGAAGGAAGATTGAAAAAAGAAGGTATGTACACAAGCACACAAGTACGTATGTACATATGTGTGTGTGTGTGCAATTATGTATGCGTATATATCCATGGGTGAACACAGATATTCACAGAAATACTTTTTTCCATTGCATCCATATGCACAAGAAAAGAAAATAATTAGAGACAAAAAGATGAACAGATCTATCTGATCTAAATAATCTAAGATGCTAACACACATGAGCCTGGTATTCACTAGTGGCAGTGACACAGTACTGACACCATGGTACTGATAAAGATGATGTGCCGTCCCATTTAGGTTTATGTGTACAGCATTGGGACACAGAGAGGTGCTACAAGTACACTACATTAGGTACCAGAACTGGTCTATCTCCCAGATGCAGGAGTTCACACCAGCTCCAGGCCAGCAGAAAAGTTTGGCAGTGACAGTACTGAAACAAACTGAACACACAGTGCTCTGGCATACTCCAAATCAGATAACACTAAGTCACAGTGGTTAACTGTGCCATATCTTTAAACCATTCCACCATGCCAGAAATAGGCCTCAGGAATCCTGAGATCTGCTGCTCCAGTTTTGGTCACAGGCTGTTGCAAAATACTCTGAAAAGATGAGTATCTTCTAGTTGTGCAGTGTGCCTGTAGTTTGCTTTCACTAGTTCTTATGTATGTACCTAGAATGAGAAGGAAGAAAACACTTCTGCATACAAAACCCCCATGGCTTAGACTCAGCTGTAGCAGGGAATTAGGACCAGGAGTCTGAAAATTGCCCTTTATTTGACACCTGATTTTTTCATGTCTGTGCACTTGTGTAAGTTTTTGTGAACATGTGTGTAAGCTTTTGATAAATATATATCAAGGATTTCCTGTTAATGTTTCCCATTCACTAGACTAGAACACAGTCTCTCAGACTGTAAGGTACTAGAGAGGTTGTAGTTCATGTATGAACATAAGACTAATTTTCTTTCATGCATATTTCAGTTACTGATCAGTCTGATGGCCTTCAGATGTAGCTATCAGAAATTTGCCACCATCCCTTGAATTCCCTGGAATACTGGTGAAAAAATGGACAGAAGTCCAATGGCTCTAAACAAAAGCTACAAGAAGATGGCAGAATGACTGTTTGAAAATATGTTCTTTAAAAAAAAAAAAAAAAAAAAAAAAAAGCTATTAAGTGGGCTATAGTTGGTTCCCTGGGAATGAACAAGTGCATATGTTCCTTGAGAAACAGATTCTTGAAGTCACAAGTGTTTCCAGCAACTTCAAACTAGTCAAAATTTATCCAGAAACACAAGTCATCACGTCTACAACATTTCCTGATTCAGATTCAAAACTTGGAAAGAGATGTGTGATACTTTCAGGTAGATAGATGGCTGCATGTCAGTCAGAGAAGCTTAGTAAGAGCAGTACATCACATCCTGTTCTGCACCTTGTGCTGCCAGACAGTCACTGCCTGCTGCAAGGGAATGTTCTTCTTACCAGGCAGCTCTGAGCTTTGGCACTTTTTGATCCTTTAACAGGTAAAAATGAAGATTTCTCCAGGTCATATTAGCTTCTCCTTTTAACTTATCCAGCCAAGCTCCTGCAACATACGTCAAGATATCACCACATTTGGTTTAATGTGATTTTCCTTCTTTCAGTAAAACCACAAGAGGGAGCACCAACATTTCAGCATTTCCAAGCACTTGAGCACTCTTACATCTAACAGATGCTGGCTAAATATCATACTTCCAGTGCAGTGAAAAACGCATTTTAATATGTGAGAGAGTGTAGAGGTGTATGAAATTTTAAAGGATTCCCTAAGTTCAAGTTCTTGAACACCAGGAAAAAAAATATTAATTAAAATAAGACTTTTTTTTCTGCAGAACAGGAAAAGCACATTAATGAGACTGTTAGGAATGAACAGTGGAGCATTCCTGGTATTTAAAACATAGGCAGATCATTGAGAAATACTGTATTGTTTTCTTTGTAAATGTTTTGTTCTTCATCTATGATTGTCTCTTTCTACACCATAGCCTTGGGGTTCTTTGCAAGACTTCTTAGACATCAGAACATTAAAGTTACAGCAGCAACTTAAAGTTTTGTTCATTTCACACATACGTTTCATCATTTTACAGAATTTAAGAGAGAAATCCAACACAGCTTAGACGGGGAAAACATGAACAGTCTAGAGAATTACAGACTGAAGTTGATAATTAGAAAGATGTTGTTCGTTAAATCTAACTATGAGTCTACCTAGGGTCACCAAAAGCCTTTTCAGGCATGTTGCTCACTCACAACACAAAACATATTACAACCTACAATGCATAATGAGTTTCTGAAAGCAAGACAAGTTGACTGTGTTTGCCTCCCTGCACTTCATGCTTACATTTTGTGGAAGGTTGGCAAAATTGTAGAGGGGAGGGCATTTTTGAAAATAACACAAGTACACATTTACAGTAACAATCAGAATGTATTATTTCACTTAGTGTAAGATGCTGTCAACCATTCCTTATATAATTGGAGGTCCATGTTTTTACGATAATAAAGAATCTTAGGCCACCTGAAAAAAATGAAAAATGAGAAGAAAAAAACAAGAAACTATTAATGCAGCTAGCATTTCTGAGAGTCTAGTATTTCTTCCCCCATTCCAGATTACTTAGGAGATTAGTTATTTTCCTTCTGGTATTAAGTGTTTCAATGTCTTTTCAACCTCATCTTTGAACCTGGATAAACCAGTTTTCTGTGAAAACCTTTTATGTGTACAAGACTGTCACTTATTCACACACACATACATATTATGTAAAGTACCACAAAATATCTATGTATCTAAAAAAATAATCTGCTTTAAAACATCTGGATTTGCACTCATTGTTTTTCTCTTCCAAAACAAAACTCCCATTAAAGAGCCAACCGAGAAACAGAAGTGTGCTCTCCTCCACTTCTTCCTCTAAAAAGAAGCGTGCTCCATTTCTTTTTCAGAATGAAAGAGTAGAGAAAAAAAAAAAAAAAATAAGACAGCCTACAGAAAGTTCTCATTTTACTTCTTCCTTTACACTTGTTTATGCATCCTACTTGCCTTGTGGAAAGGAGTGCAAAGCCTCTTTTCTTTTTCTGCAGACACAAAGAACTGGACACAAACATTTTGAATGTGCATTTTGCCTAAATTTTCCCTAACTTCCTGTCAAATGCTCCCTGCCTCACTGCCCTCCACACACACCCAACAAAGGAAAACAAACAAACAAACAAACAAACAAATAAATAAATAAATAAAACAACCAAACTTACATTGATGTCTCTAATATTTCCCATATCTTAATTTTAATACGGAAGTGCAGAAAACTTAATGACCTAAGTTATTTCAAACTGTGAAGTAAACTTGATTTAAGCACATTAAATAGGAATGCATAGTATATACTAAGATACTTGGCAGTCTATACTGAATTTACCTTATGTAAAACTGCACTGTTCAGTGTTGCTTGCCAAGCCATGTCTGTGTTGACAGGAGCCATGGGTTGACGTTGGCTGTCTAGCAGACCCGCACCCAGCTGCTCTATCATTCCCCTTCCTTGAGTGGACAGGATGACAAAATAAGATGGGAAAGTCCAAGGTTCAAGTAAAGACAGGGAAATCACTTATCAATTACCCTCACTGGCAAAACAGAAAACTGGGTAATTAAAAATAGAGTAGGATAGTGACACACATACAAAGTACAAACTATAAACACCTTCCCTCCAGCTCCCTTCTTTCAAGGCTCAACTTCACTTCCATCTCTCCTATGGCAAGCAGCAGCACAGGCAACTCGTAAATGGGCGCTGCAGTCAGTTAATAATGCTTCTTCCATGCCTCTTCCTCCCCTGCTCCTCCCCTGCTCCAGTGTGGGACCCCATGAGCCACAGTTCCTGCCAGAAATCCTCCTCCTGGGACATGTATCAATCAACACAGCGATTTGGCAAATAGATTGAAAATAGTACAGGGTGTTTCAAGAAGGTATGAGACACAAACTTGAGACTGGACTTGAATCTTTTCTCAAAGATAAGAAATAGATTTTTTCTCATTTCCGTAAATGAAAATCTACTGAAAGAAGTGGAAATGGTGCAGCTAGAAACAAGTATTGAAAGCTGTGCCACCATGCACTCAAATTCTGAGAACCAGAGAAATGAATGTAGCAATCTAGACATGGTTTCATGGTTTCATGTTCTAACACATTCTTGACAGACACAGGTGCATCCAGTGTTTGCCACGTCTGACACTGTATCATAAACTTTAAAATAAAGACACTACCAATATTATGTACAATATTCATTAATTTTATTTTCTAGTTTGCATTTGAGAAGTAATGCCCTGCTAAATGAAAAGACTGGATCATACACTAATACATATTTTTCTAAGATGCATAATGTATATATAGTACTTATGGATGTATTACTGCTTCTGCTAATATTTTACCCATGGCTGGAAATCTTTTTTCTATGCATTTACAGCAAAGAAACCAATTACAATGGAAAAGGAGACAGATTTTAAGCAGAGTTCTACAGTACAAAGTACACAATGGGGATTCTGACAAACAAGAGATAAGGGATAGGTTTACTACTGCTTTCATTTTAAATATTGTAGCACTATAAATGTCCATGCTGTTTTTTACGTATTTTGTCTTTCTCTGGAAAACACTAGGCTTAGTTACAGAATCTATAAAACAGCATGAGCATTTATAGTGGTAGTATATAGTGTGTTGTGTGTTACAGAAACAAATGAGATGATGCAAGAAAAAACAAATGGGAAAATGGAAAAGCAGTGTCCCAGGGAATGACCTATTTTGCATAAATTGAAGTTATATAAACATAGTCTGTTACTCATACTTAATACAAAAGTCCTTCAACCAATGTCTGCCATTCCTTATTCTTTGTTGACGATTATGATGTATATATGAAGTGTATATTTTCAAACTGGTTTATGTTAGACAATTAGATTTATTAGAATTTAACTTTGGTGTCCTCTGTATTTCACTTTATAGTTAGAAAAAACTTATGAATTGTCTATCATTTATCCTATCAATATCACTGAACTTATATAACGCCCTGCAAAACCTCCACACAAAAGTCCTATTTTAACTTATATTTTTATGTTCTCTGTTATTAATACTCATCTAAAAATGTCTCAGAAAATCAGTGCCTTAAAGTCATTTTAAAATACATTATGTTCCAATATAGCAATCTCTAACAGTGCTTTATATTTTCACTTCATTTGTGCATATTTGTGCTTAACTTTTTTTATACAACCATACATTAAATATGTATCCTTTATACATATGTGTATTTACAATAGCATTTTCCACGAGTTTTCTCAGAGTTTTTGTAAAAACATTTGTCAAAGGCTACCACAGCACACTTTCAGGTTGCCTGGCATGGGGGAGATGTGAATTTCTTTTCTTGTAATGTATTTTCCTTTTAAAACTGGCTTTCTGTAAAATTTGCATCAGAATTTTACATGCTCTGTTTGCACTTATTTTCCTGAATACATGCAGAAATGGACTGCAAATAATTTTGTACGTTGTTTTGCACTGTATTAGTATGCATAGGTTTCATGCAAAAATTATGAGTATGAGGAATTGTAACCTTGCCTAAGACACTAGCTTAAGCATCTAATTTCAGCAAGACCAAGAGCTGGGTTCTGCACTTTGGCCACAACAGCCCCAGGTACTGCTACAGGCTTGGAACAGAGTGGCTGGAAGACTGTGTGGGAGAAATGGACCTAGGGGCGTTGGTCAATGCTCCGTGGAACATGAACCAGCAGTATGCCCAGAAGGCCAAGAAGGTCACTGGCATCCTGGTTTGTAGCAGAAATAATGTCATCAGCAGGAGCAGGAAGATGACTGTCCTCTTGTACTCAGCACTGGTGAGGTCACATGTTGAGTGTTGTATTCAGTTTTGGTCCCCTCACTGAAAAAAAGACATTGTGGCCCCGGAGCATGTTCAGAGAAGAGCAACAAAGCTGTGAGGGATCTGGAGCACAAGTCTTACGAGGAGCAGCTGAGGGAGCTGTGATTGTTCAGTCTGGAGAAAAGGAGGCTCAGGGAACACCTTATTGCTGTCTACAACTACCTGAAGGGAGGTTGTGGCAATGCGGGAGTTGGCCTCTTCTCCCATATAACTAGTGATAGGATGAAAGGGAATGGCATCAAGTTGCACCACGGGAGGTTCAGGTTGGATATTGAGAAAAATTTCTTCTCCAAAAGAGTAGTCAGGCACTGGAACAGGTTGCCCAGGGAAGAGGTTGAGTCCCTGAAAGTGTTCAAAAAGCATCTAGATGTGTAAGAGACATGGTTTAGTGGGGAAATACTAGTGACAGGTGGATTCTTGGACTATATAACCTTGAAAGTCTTTTCTAACCTTGGTGATTCTATGATTCTGTGATTCTATGTTTCAAATTTCTTAAGATACAAACATTATTCTTGTCCTTACTCCATGTTCGCAGACCTCAGACCTCAGTAAATATAAGCTACTTAAATAAACAAAAAGGAAGAATAAAACCAGAAAAGACAGGGTCATCAAACTGTACTGTCATTAAAATAATCAGAAGGTATCAGAGGGAAATAGCACAGGCAGAGAGGTAAAAGGACAAGTGAAAAAAAGTAGCTTATGTCCTAAACAATCTCAAAAAAAATGAAGGAATAAGCTCAAGAAGATACTTCAGCTGCTGTATCTGTCAGATCACGTGGTCTCTAACCATGATCTGAAAAGCAGTAGTGTCTACACCCTTCCATGAGTGTAGTTTCCCTCCATGGAAGCAGCATCCTCTGGCCTGGCTGCGAGAACTGCTGCTGGCTACTCTGCCCATCCCCTGTTGCCAGCTGCCACCTTCCTGCCCTCCCTCACAGTGACAGATATTTTCTTACCAGCAACAGATTCTCCCCGATTGATGCCAATGAGGTGCTTAAAAACAGCTACAACTTACCCCATCTGCAATGTACACCGCATTCTTGATTAGCTATGGGATGTTGCTGACAGTGAAACTTGGCAGAGTCTAGTCTCCTCTACTGCTGCTGTAATGTAAGCCTGTAAAGAGCAGAAGGTTGACAGAATGGGGGGCACATTTTCCTCAGGATACCTATGCACTCTCCCCATCTTTGCTCACACACCCATTCTCCCTAATACTTTGCATCCTATTTCAGAAAAAAAAATAAAAAAAGAAAAAAAAAATCCTTGTTTGGAGTTAAACACAACTGTTTTCCTTTCCAGAAGTAAGTGCAAGCAATGCCCCATACGTACTACATGGACATACATGCATACTTATATAGAAAGTGTGATTTGACCATTCAATGACAAAAGTGTGCTATGAATCATTTGCCTCCCTGCAGTCACCCTGACTGCTACTTGCCACAGAGCTGAAGTATGTGAAGAGAAACTGAGCAGGGCCATCCTAAGATACAGAGTTCTGCATCCAGTACTGACAGCAATTCTCCTTTCTGCCCATGCCAAATGCAACTGGAGACTTGTGTTACATGAGGCTCTCTTGTGCAGAGAGAGTGAGGGGTCCCCAAACAGAACAACCGTAGTGATGACAGAGGAGCAGGAGCTTGTGTAGAAGGAAGTCTAGGATATGAATGTGGTACAGTCTCTGCCCTCAGGCTGCTATTGTTTTACTACAGAACTCCTTCATAAGGGGAGGGGATGCTGCCTGCACACCTGCAAGTGCTAGAACACACAGGAGCAAATGAATCGGAGAATCAGAGATAGATGCAGTCAACTGGAAGAGCCAGCTAGATATTTGTCTAACCTTACCTACTTCCAATCAGATAAAGCGCACCTAAACTGTATGCAATCAGTAAATTTATCTGCAGTTTAAATACAAACAATACAGATAATAAACCAAAACAGTCATAAATTATACAATTCTGTGTAATCTGCTTAATGTGTAAAACAATATGTGATCAGGTTACTTTACAGTAACTGCCAGCTTTGCTATAGTATGTATGGGAAATTAGGCTGTGAAATTGTATTTTCATTTAATTAATTCTTTTAATTTCCTTTCATTTTTAATGCTTTTATTTCTTCTTAGCTAGAGTTGAGATCAGTCTATGCCATTTCATAAAAGCATTTGAATAACATTTTAATTATGTATATTTAGTTTACAAACAATAAAATCTTGAATATATCCATTCCAAATGACGTTTGTCATTTAAATTAAAAGAATCAGAGGATTGATATAACAAGAGAAAATGCATATTACTTCCTCTTAAAGATTTCAAAATCCAAAATTAAAAGCTGTTTGAATGATGCTAAAGACATGAAGCACAGTAATGAAATCCAAAGAAGCAAAGGCAAAGCCTTTACAAATCTTGCAGCATTCTAATACATAGTCCTCAAAATCAGGGAATGATGGATTACTGATTCCTCCAGCAACAGTAAGTTACAGGTAAAACAGTCACTGTACTTGATAACAAATGTGTATCTCTTCTGCTTATATACTTCAAGGTGCATTGAAGCATATGGAAGTAGTAATAGAAGACATTCATATGGCAGTCTTATTTAGACAGACTGAATTGTTTTACAGGAAATGTTTACTACTTTCCTCTTTTATTGTATTTGCCTGAATCTTTATTTTTAATGAAAATGCTTATAATTTTTCTTCTGTTCTTCTGCTCTGAATTTCCATTAGATGGTTAACTCTTGAGTTTTTCAAGCCAAAATCAAGTGCAGACATTAGTAAAGCTTGGAAGTACAGCCTAATATTTATCTTGTGGTAAAATACTGTATCTCTGATTCTTTTCAAATCCACAACTACTTTTAATTAACTATACTATGTATTCTTAAAGGCATCTAATATAGAATTTCTCTTCAGGTGGGCTGAATATAGCTCTTTGTGATACCTACAACTTTGTTTTTGGGTAAGTGATGGATTTCAGATGTCTTTCATGATCTGATTTACGTAGCAGATTTATAATTAGCATTTTCAAATATCAAGACCTCTTTAAAATAGGGTAATGAAGATATTATTTCTAATATGTTAAAGTAGCTTCTGAACTTATTTCATGATTGACTAACTCACTCTAA
This sequence comes from Centrocercus urophasianus, assembly GCF_019232065.1. Taxonomy (NCBI): domain Eukaryota; kingdom Metazoa; phylum Chordata; class Aves; order Galliformes; family Phasianidae; genus Centrocercus; species Centrocercus urophasianus. The sequence goes on from NW_024885532.1 coordinate 3,000,496, forward strand.
GGAAGCAATCAAAATGCAGTAGGTAGGAAGCAATAGGCAGAGTACTGACATGTTTAGAGGTATAAAAAAAGTAAATAAATCAGATTTAGATACTAAAGCAGTGGATTCACAGAACAACTACTTCAAAAGACACTGACCTCTTGCATCTCTTTAAGTGCCTGAATCTAATAAGCAACAAAAGTTACTAAGTATCTAGGTACGGTACTTCCCACAATTAGAAATACTATTATCAGGTCTCTTGTCAGTAGTCATGCATACTCCTCCTCCAAAACAAAACTGCAATTATACTACAGCTTGCAGGTATATGTTGTGTGCATATTTGAGATCATCAAAACATGTTTTTCATCACCTTCTTCCTATTGCTTTTTTAAATCTCTGGAATTAATTGGTTTAATGCACTTAAACAGACAGTTCATTTTCTAGGATGGTATTGAATAAGGTTGTGTGATTTTTCATCAGAGAAGCTTCAATAAAAAGTAGCTACATAAAGCAGACCCTAGCAGGAACAGAAAAAATTAAAATGAATTTCATTGATAATGTTTGTGAATAGCTCTTGTCATAGGAATAAGAAATTCAACATGTCACTGTTGCAGCAGTTCGGGCTGTTTATGTGTTTATAGCTAGTCATTCCAAGCAAAAATAATAAGGAAGAAAAGATATAAATATAGTGTATTACCTTCTTACTGCCAGCATCCTATAATACAAGAAAAATGTGTTGTTGTTTTTTTTTTTTCTAGTATGAATGACATTTAAAAAACAAATAAAGAGAGCAGACAAAAGTCTCTTTCAATACAATGTAATCATGCCTATTTTCAGAAGACACATAACTTTGAATTTCTTTCAGGATTAGACTAAAATGGGGGGAAAAAAAAAGAAAAGACAAAACTTCAAAAAATTTGTCATTTTCATTATCTCGAACTATTTCAAAAGCTATCTGGTACAAGTCCACAGAGATTAGAACATCGTGAGCACACACTGCTTTTAAAAACCCCATTCCAAACTTTTGTAGGCTTGGTATTACGTACAAAAATAAATGCAAGAATGTAGAAAATTTCATTGTAAGTTCATCACTTCCACATTAAGGAAATATCGGAATCTGTTGCATAATTTTATTTTTTTCTGTTATGTTCCTGATTCCCACATCTTTGTATGCATATAGAGTTTTCCACGTCACGGTCACATACTTAATTTTCCTCCAGATACCAAAAACCATGAGTGCCTAGAATATATAATGAACAACTAATCAATATTTCTTTTCATCTCTTTTATTCAGCAATAATCTCAAACAACATTGATCTTTTGGCATTCAAGAATGATATTTTAATGAAAAGTTTAATTTAGAGAAAAGATTTTAATTACAAAGCCTTGTTCTTTTGCTCTTTCATTTCCTGGTCCCATCCCCTCTTCCTTCAGCTCTTGCCTCAAACTCATTTCACCTTCCCTCAGGTCCCCCGTGCTGCATTATCCAGTGCATGATAGCACGAGTTCTCATGCAGTGAAACAAAACCAGAGATAAGGCAGACTTCCCCCTGCACCAAGTAAACTTTCATCTGCCTAATCACCATTCACACAGAGGAAAGGGAAGGAAAAACATGTTGAACACGGTGCCAGAGCAGAACCTGCAACCCAGGTGAGACTGGTTCAAGCTGCCATTGAACCACACTGTGAGTGACAGAGAAACCTACCCTTACATGGCATGGAAACCTGCTATTAAACCATGCATAAGGGGAACAAAACATGAGACTCTACCACTAATCTATACATGCCAGAAATGACAGAAGGATCCATCCAGACCAGAACTTCAGAAATCTCACTAAAAACTCTTTTTCCTTCTGCCTTATGACTGAGATGCAACATCTAACACAACAGAATGGAGGTGACACTGCAGAGATGGACCTGGGGGTCTTGATAAATGAAAAGCTTAACATGAGCCAGCAGTGTGCCCTTGCAGCTCAGAAAGCAAAATGGTATCCTGGGCTCCATCAAAAGAGGGTGGCCAGCATGGACAGGGAGGTGATTGTCCCCCTCTACTCTGCTCTTGTGAGGCCCCACCTGAAGTACTGCATTCAAGTGTGGAGCCCCCAGTACAAGAAAGACAGAAAGCTGTTGGAGAGGGTCCAGAGGAGAGCCACAAAAATGATCAGGGGACTGGAGCACCCCCCTATGAAGACAGGCTGAGGGAGCTGGGCTTGTTCAGCCTGCAGAAAAGAAGGCTGCAGGGTGACCTCATTGCAGCCTTTCAATACCTAAAGGGAGCCTACAAACAGGAGGGGAATCAACTCCTTGAAAGGGTAGATAATGGCAGGACAAGGGGAAATGGTTTTAAGTTGAGGGAGGGGAGATTTGGGTTGGATGTCAGGGGGAAGTTCTTTACAGAGAGAGTGGTGAGGTGCTGGAACAGGCTGCCCAGAGAGGTTGTGGATGCCCCTTCCCTGGAGGTGTTCAAGGCCAGATTGTAACTGTAGACAATGTGGCACTGCTTTGCTGACCTAAGCAGAAAAGTGAATAGAAAGCTGTTGTGTTATGTAGGCATTAATGGTCTTTTCACACCACACAGATCAACTTAATGTACATTAGATTTGAATACAGATGATCATACATGTTAGCAAGAAATACTTCCCATTTAGTTGTATCTACAAGCATACATATGATTCTATGAAGAACTAGATGAATAAATATATCAGCAAACAGGATACAATGTACATTCTTACATTAGAATTTGCGTATGCATATAGTGTATCTCCATGCATTTTAACATTTTTATTTCTCTATTTGCTTCCTTGAAACTAAAAAAAAAAAAAAAAAAAAAAAAAAAATTATTTATTGTGATGAAATTCAGTTTTAAAAATGCAGAGACCGCTGAATGCCTAAGGAAGCCATTGTGAGCTGGCTCATAATCATCTTTCCTGTGTCAGGATCACTAATGCATTATCTAAGTTTTCAGCAGATCATGAGTCACTCTGGAGATAAATAAGTAAGTAAATATTGATAGCCAATTTCAACAGAATTCCTATCCTCTTCCTACGGAAGTTGAAAGACTATATTTATTACATGTCAGAATCAGCCTAATGCGTGGACAAATCTGAACTACACTGAAGCCATACTCAGCAGATCAGTACTGACCAACTAGATCACTGTGTTTCAAGGGATCAATGCCTCACAGTCTTACTGACTGAATTACAAATGAAAGAGAGAAAAGACTGATCAACTATAACACAGAAATTAAGTTAGGGATACCACAAGGGTTTATGAATAGTCAAAAATGTCTCTTTGATGCAAACGGTGAAAGATGAATTTTTTAGTTATTAATGTTTGGAAATAATTCTATATAAGAAGATCTTACTGGAACAGAATTCAACAGATGATCTTCCAACAAATATATTGGCACAAAATAAGAACATTTAATGTTCCTTCTGTCTACTAAAGAAAAGGAAGAAGGAAAGCATAAAATTTTTAGGAATATAAAACCAAAGCATCTTGGTTTAGATCAATCAGAACAGTGACTATATAACTCTTCACCCATTTAATTTTTCATTAAAATTGAATGAAACATATTATTTTGGAGAATGAAATCTTCCATTTTGAAAACACAAGTGTCTTAAGAGTCATTATATCTGGGGCAATTATGGTACGTTATTCAAAATTCAAATTTAAAGCTTAAGAAGGGAGCTCTTTTCATACCAAGTGACCCAATATGAAAAACAAGAAAGAGGACCTTTAAGCTTTGAGTATTCACTTGTTTTTCTTAGCTTGAACCTGAAAACTGTAGGGTAAAATATAAACTATCTGGAGAGGAACAGGGACTATCCCTAAAAAGCATGTGCAGCCCTGGAATTAGACAGACATCAGTGAACCACCTCTGAGTCAAAATGTTAGTGAAAAATCTTTTCAAAATTCACAGTTTCTCTTAATAAAGTTCAGCAGCATGAGACTCAAGTAGATAAAATGGGAAATTCCTAGGAAAGGACAATATCCCTATTAGTCACTGACTGCAAGCAGGAGGAAAAACCCATTTTAACAGACTGCAGATCTTGCCCCAATAACAAATGAAGAATTCTCTGTTATACTAGGTCAAGTTGTTCTGGAGTTTGTATCAGCTGCTTAGCAGAAGAAGCTGTTTCCCCTTCAGCTAATCAAATAAGGAAGAAAGTTGTGGTACCCCTTTAAGTATGACTGACATGTCAGCTGACGCCAGACCCCAGAGGAACACAGGCATGAACAGACCTGTATTTCCCCCAAAATGAGCATGTCACTGCCAGTGACATCTGCATGCAAGAATACAAAGTACTTCTAAACAAAAAGGGTGAAGAAATTGAAGTTTCCATTTGATTGTGAAACAAAATTTTCTTTTACCAAAATTTTGAAAATGCTGTGACTTCATGAGAACAAAAAAATCAATATTACTTCAAATATTTAGAGAACTCTGGTTAAACTTCTTTTATTTTGAAAATTCTTCACTATAAATAATTTCAAAATGTTGAAATCTGTACTTGATGCCAAACTCATGAATAGAGAATGTGAAATAAGAACTTCATGTAGATTATTAAAATACATTAAAATGCAGTGTTGGAAAAATACATTGTTGAATAAAGCTGAATTTGGATACAAACATATGCATTGCTATAAAAATGGCCAAACAAGTATTAGTTTTTAGTGAGACTCTTTTTGGTGGCATGTATGCACCAAGCATGGCTAACAACAGCTTCTTACCTGCTCAGTTAATTCTGGTCCATTGACACGAGCTTGCATGAGAGCATCATTAACAAGTGAGTGAAAGTTTAGAAGCACATGCTCAATGTCATATGTTCCAAGCATAGCACTCGAGAGCTCTTCCAAGGACTGAATATATCCCTGCCAGTGAAGGTCAATTTCTGCCAGGTAGGCTAAGCAGCCTCGGATGACACTGAGGCAGTAGCCCACACAGGGCTTACTCAAAGTCAGCCCTTGGCAATGGGGACAGTATTGCACTCTCAATAAAGCTCTGCTCCAGTCTTTAGAGGAATGCAGATGGTCTGCTGTATTGATTACTTCAATCCCCAAATTCAGAGCCTGCAGGAAATTCCGGCTGGGTAACAGTGATATTCCCATTTGTTTTATGACTTTATTGGGAATGTTACCAAAGGGCCTGATATCTCTTCTTGCCATTTGGAGGCACTGTGAGTATTCCAGTGTAACATCAGTCAGACGGGGGTTAACCATGTGATTGTAGACCATTGGGAACAGGGTGTCAAAAAATCTGTTGACAAATTCCTCTGTACTGATGTCTGTGCCAAATACAAAGAGTGCAACGTCTGTGAAAAACTCCTGAACACGTGTAGTAGCCTCAGCCTCAGCAGCCATGTTTCTATATGCATTGCAGAAAAGTGTGCTTGTGTAATTCTCAGACAGTTTGTTGAGCATTTCAAAGGTTTCTGTAATTAAAAAAAAAAAAAAAAAAGGTTTAAGTAATCAGAAATTAGCACAAGAACTTAAAGCAATCACGCAAGGATTGTTTTTACTTTTCATTTATCCTGAAAGCATTTTTGCAAAGACGCTTAGAATTTATGAGGAGATAAACTACACAAAAACTGTGAAAACTACATTTTCCGTTTAGACAAACACCTTACAAGTAATATTACAATGGAATAATAATCCATTTTCTTGGAAGAATGAATTATTAATTAAGCAGAGTCTAAACAATTATAAAAGGAAACAATTGTAAGCTGTGTTGTTAAGCTGCTAAATACAATGAAGCATTACTGTAACTGTCTACATATATACATACAATAGATCTCCCAACCCACAACACATTCTGCAACTTGCAATGATACTGAAATGCTTTTAGTCATTCTCCTTCAAATCACATCTCTATCCCTAAAAGGATGGGCAAAAGTAACATTAAACAATAGAAACATCTCTTCCATTCCATTAAAACTTAACTTTTAAAAGATGAAAAAGCTCATCCTCTTGATGAAAGAATAAGAAAGGAGATGTACTAAGCACACACGAGAACATATTTTTAAACAATGCTGATTAGTCTGGCAATTACTATTGTCGAAGTGATGGAAGATGCAGAATTGCTCTCAAAGCCTCAATATCTCAACAGGCTGTAAGTTTCATTCATTTGAAACTGAAGTAGCTATCTTCATATTAACATTTTGCATTAATGAATTTCCCTTCAGAAGCAGTATATGACAGAAGACAAAAATGATAGACTGGGGTGGAAGGAATGGGGCATGAGATGCAGTTCTGCAAAGGGACCAGTGTTATAAGAGGGACTATAGCCTGGTCTTCAAGGGAAAATGACACATCTGGTATCCTGGACACCTTTACAAGTTCTCATCTATTTCTATTTTTTCAGTATTTTAAATGCAACTCTTCACAGAAATAAAGTTGAGGAAAAGCATTAAGTACAACCAATACTTAAAACCAAGTGATGTTAAAAGCAGGAAGAGTCAAGGAGCATCAAAATATGTAGGGTAATTATTAAAGCAATAACTTTACTATAATGACCAAGATTTGCTATCACTTCTTTATTATGTATCTATACATAAGAATAAATGTCTGATATTCCAACAAAAAGCTTGTTCCAGTCTATGAAATAACACTCACAGGCTCCAGAAGGTTTCAAGTGCAGTTTTTGGGAAAAGATCACACAGATCACAGAGAGGACATATTATTTAACTGATATGCTTAAACTTTTTATGCATTGTTTCCTCCGATAAGAATTATATACATGCTTCTAATTCAGAGTAAGAGTATGTCATTGACTCTATTGTTCTGATATCTATTATCCGTTAACTCTGTTTCAGAACTCACATCACCCTCAAAAAGGTGGAAGGATTTTGCTACCTCAGTCTTTTTCATTCCTGTAACACGTGCATGAATAAAGAACAACGTAGTGACTACCAACAGTAGTTTACTTGGTGCAGGGGGAAAACATACTCAATTTGTCACCAATTTCACTATAATGACACACATGTATGAGCCTCACTCAAAAAGTGAAATTCTCTACAAGCATTTATACATGATAAATACCATAGAAAAACCTCTGACCTAATTCCTCCAAGTTAGGACTCAAATTCCTTAAAGCTAGGACTCTACATCCAAGGATCCCACTGCTCTACAGTTTTTGTTTATTGGTATTCCACATCATAATATTATGTAGTGCACTGGGAATTAAAGAGTTAATGCTCCAGTTCTGGGTATCTGTCCCAAAGGAGAAGAACTACATCCCCCAGACGACTTCACATTCAGCAAGGAGATATAACCTCTAGCAAGGTCACCTGACCTCTCTTTTCCCCTTTTCAATCATCAGGCTCTCTCCTGCTGCTCACCCCAGTCGCACATCTGGCCTCAGTATCAGAGTAAGGCCTTTTTGGCTTTTGGACACTCTTTCTCTCATTATATTTCATTTACTAGCTTCAATTCTAATTATATTGTAGTATACCGTATGTTATCTTGCATTATATGTTGTATATATATATATAATAACTGCATGTTATCTTGCATTCTAATATCTTATTTAGTAAATTTGTTTGTTTCTTCTCAGATCGTTGCTGCTGTTTTGTTTTCGGGCCCATCTCTACCCTTTTTCCCTTATTCTCCTTTCTGGAGGTGTGGATCTGCAGATCCCTCAGCCCCGCTAGTCATGGAACCAGGCCAAATCAGCCTGTAGATCATTGACACCCACATACTCACTCAACTTATTTAACAGAGGAATTCAAAGCATCCGATTGGTCACCATGTAAACATGTCGGCTGACTAATTTGGACATACAGTAGAGCATATCAAATGGATCAAGATGATCACCTAAAAGCAACTGGACTGAAGATCACCACCAGAAGGTAGTTTGGATACCTAGATCACATGTTGGCACATATATACAGACAGCTCTACATATCCTACTACAGTAATGACCCACGTTTAATGGCTGAAACTAGAAATGCAAAGAGAGTACAGACCTAACAGAGATTTGCCTGAGTTGGCTGAGAAGTATTCTGTACCAATTTCAATGGTTAGACACCATTTATCTGCCTTTCCAGTAGGACATGGGTATGCTGGAGGTATTGTACTACTTCTGACAGTTTCATGTGGATATTGCTCTTAAATTGGTAATAGTTGGCTGTGCCTACACAACTGAACTAAATTTCAGATATCTGATTATCACCAAATGAATACCTTTTATTTAAAAGCTTGGAGTAGACAGAGAAACATTTAAGTCAATTTTATTCTTCTTTTAGATAGTTTAAAATAATAAAGCACAAAGAATATTTAAGACTACTAGGAAAACATCTATTTTTGTAACTGTAGATCCAATCCTTAACACAATTTTTGCAAATGCTTCAGATGAAATTTATTGAAGTAATATTAGTTAAATAATGCTGTTATAATAATCTCTTTAGAATGACACTAATAAGAGTTTTATGATCTTTTTCAATTTTTTATTATTATTTCTTCACAGATTAAAATCATGAAGTACATTATCTAAAATGTCTGCTACAGTCCATGGTTGCAATATCCTATCCTACTACCAAGAGCACAAATGTTAGATATAAAAAGAAATCATGCTATACATGGATAATCAATACATTTTGCAATGTAGTTGAAACAGTAACAAATGTCCAATATTGAATTACACTCCCAGTACCCCAGCAACCCACAGATGAATGGGTACAATAATCAGCTGCATAATTTGCTCTTGCCTTGCCTTGCCTTGCCTTGCCTTGCCTTCCCTTTCCCCTTCCCCTTCCCCTTCCCTCTCCTCTCCTCTCCTCTCCTCTCCTTTCCTTTTCCCACATTTGTGCCTTTCTAGGAAGTATATGATACTTCAACATGCTTTTAATTGTCATTTTAGGACTTGTTTTCCTACAGTTTGTTACTTGGGATTATTCTACTGGCATGTGTCCTGCTTTATAACTGCTATAACTATTCCAGAGGTTTGTTTTGTCCTCCATCATCTTGAAAAATAACAGCGTAAAGCAGATCTACATTTACTTAAAACGTTGAACAGTTCCTTGTGAACATCTACAATGGCAAACTATATCATTTACAACACTATCAGAGACTTCAGTGACTATCAAGTTATGCTGATTCCATACCGCATGCATAGCATAGATTTAAAATTGTGTTTCTGTATGTTTATAGGTCAAAGTTAACATCATCATCTATCTAATAACTTAATTACTAAACCACATAAAATAAGCAGTAAGTTTTCAATCTGTATAAAACTATTACATATAAAAGACATCTTAAATATAACCAGGATGACCCAGACAAGCTCTTTTCAATGTTATTAAATGCTCACTTGTTTTTAGCTGCTTCTTTAATTCACAGGCACACAGATTCTCAGTGACTCTTAGTTCCATTCTCTATGAGATTTTTGTCATAACCACAATACAGTATCCTATGGATACCTTCTGCAGCATTACTGTGTTGTAATGTCTACTGTTTACCATGGGTAATATGCAGTTTTATTTTTCTTTTGCTGAAGTTAATGATTTGTGCATTCCTAAATCAAAAATCACAACTGTCAATGTATCAAATCGTTAATTTTTGAAAGAACAGCATTATCTCCTAATTTAGTTAACAAACATAAAAACATAAGACTAGAGAAAAAAATAGATGAACACTTTTTACTTTGACATGCTACATTTATTCAGTGGATTCTTCTACCTGTATATGTTTGGTTTTTTTGTTGACAATAGCATATTTAACAAAGTGATCATAAAGTGATGTAAAATAACTATAAGACTAAAATGACTTTTTTTTCAATAACAGTATCTATCATTCAGTTCCTTTAGCGTTTCTGTTACTGAGAGACATAGATAATTCTAAACTATAAAGAAATCACATTAAAACCAGTAGATTAGTGGCTTTCAAAGAAGACATAAAATTATACATATGCCTCATTTACTATTACAATGCAAAGTGAGAAAAAAAAAAATCTTGTTTTTTATTCCTGAATATTGATCTGGCAAAAGGATCATTCTTCCTGCGCTTATTAGGGGAGCTACTGCATTTCTTTTAACTTGCATTTGGTAGAATGGCCCTGGCCAAGGAGAAATCCCAGTTCATTTTTCAGTCTAGCTGTCTGGTCTCATGGCATCATTGAAAAAGAAATCAAACCCAGGATTTCTGGTAGTAAACATATGTTGCCAAGATGAAATCTAGTACTCAAAATTTCTTTAATCAACTATTAAGATTTTGCATGAGTTTATCTCATAAATTACTACCAGATGTTTGTTGGCAAAATGCTTTTTAATGACTATTAATGTTTAATTAGAGCTCCTGCAGTAGTGCCAAGAACAGTAGATGTTAAATTTAAATGTAAATCAATAATGTTTACTGTAGTATGAATAATTATGCAACTAAGGGTTTGTGTAATTATTCCCTTGAGCTTTATATTTTAATGCTTTTTAATCTTCACCAAATCCCACCCAAATATAGAAGAAGAAAATCTTTTTTCTTCTTCTTCATTTTTTTTTAATGCTACATGTTTTACATTTAGAGAGACCATGGTATACAGCACCATTATCTATTCTTACTATCAGCTTCACTGGAGGTGCTCACAGCCTTTCACCCTTTCTGTAGATTCTCTGCTAAGACACGTTTTGCAAGTTCTGTTGCAGCCCTGACAGTTAATACATTCTCAAGCATGTAATGATTTCCAAGAAGGAGCTGGAGATAAGAACTGCTGTGAATATGTCTCTTCCAAACTATGGCCCCACTGCGATTTCCACTCCATTATGTGATTCTGCTCCATCATGCATGTGACAAGGGGTGCACATATCTTGCATGACTCAAAACTGAACGGTTACTGCCATGTCCCCTTTCCAACTGTCTAACCTAGCTTATGAGAGCTGGAATCAATCTTGCTAAATAACAGAAACAGAAGGCCAGGAAAAATGTGAAATGTTCTCTAACGTATATTTGGAACAAAGGACAAGTACAATTGTATCTATAGTCTTATATTTCAACATATTTATTTAACCTATTCTTAAAATAAAGAAAAAAGCTCAGGGAGGCCACAGTGTCCAGGAAAACTGTTCCACTGCTTCACATCCTCTTGTATATTCACACCAATGTAAAGAAATTATTTACTTCTCCCTCTATGTAAGTATTTCAGATTAGATCTTCTCCACCTCGTTGCAAACACTCACCCAAGTTCCACAGCAGATGTCTGCATCTCAGTTAACCAGTAGAGAGGAACAGGCATGATTCATCTGAACTAGTTTAGGTGTCCACATGGAAATAAGACAAATCACGCTCCTTCTCTAATTATAGAGAGAGTGATTAGTTTGGAGAACATGTGAAGTCAGGTTAACACTTAAAGATGTTACTTAACATCTCTGCTTATCGCATACTCCCAGTTTGGTTCCCTGACATAGAAGGAAATTAGTTTGGCCCCAGCTTGTCCCTACTGAACAGCGTTTCACTGCTACTTCTCAATTTGATATCTTTTTGTGTTTGGCTTCTAAATATTTCAGTCTGGAATTAAATTAAATAATGTAAAATGCTTACTTTTCTATTTAACAAACAAACAACTGCCCTTTTCAACCTTTCTCTACCTCTACACATCCAAAGACAATTACTCATGTACATGACAGAGTGTATTTGACAAGTGAAAATCCTTTACATCCTGACAGTGCTGCCTCATAACTATGCAAAGAAGTCCTTCAGCTATGTGGTGACATCTGGTCTTTAGAAGAATTAAATATTTGCAGTAAAATCTGGCAGAACACATGAGAACATTTTGCTCTTCTGCATTTTTTGATCACTCTGTATGAGAATATGATTTATAAAATCACAATCCTAGAGTAATTGATACTGTGATGTCAGTTATTAATACCTAATATATCTTTGTAGTACAAAGTATAAGGCATACTACTGTGCCTACCAATTTATACAGTTCATAAATGAGTTTGAATGAACGGATGCCAATACAGATGGAAGCAGTGAAATTTACAAGGACAACTGCCAAACCCAAAACCCACAAGGAAGAGGGCAGTAAAACATAACATCACCTTATCAGACCTCTCACGCAAGCTCACAGGGTTCTGATTCATCTCAGCCATCACCTCAGCTAAATACCATATCCTCTTTTTTTTCCAACAGTGGAAAGTAATGGGGATGTTTAAACTGTGATTCATCTTACTTTAGATGTTTACGAGAAGATGAATCATGCCTCTATCAATTTACTACAGAGATTGCTGAGGGTGTCAAGCCCAGCAATCCACTGTTATTATAGTAATCATCGTTAGTTTTATTATTTCTCTTGTAGACCAAGGTTATCTTAATTACATATTTACTTGTAACTTCTGTACTATTGACATCTACTTCTGTCTTCTATATTATTTCTACAATTTCTTTAGGATTAACTTATAGTATCTACATCTGAACTTCCACTGCGCAAAACCAGATCAAACTGTTTCTTCCAGATATCTGTCTGTCCAGAGACTTTCCTGTAACTAGATCTGATTTAAAATTTAATAAAATTATTCATCTAATACCAACTGCATCAATGCAATCTGTAACATTGAATGCATTTCTTGTGAAGGTAACGAACTTTTAAAGAAAATGCATCTTGTATAAAAGCTGAACAATACACCTCAGTAAGTTGCAAGTCGTGTCTCACTTCTTTGTGAAGACTACATTGAGTTTAATGTCGGCCAAAATGAAACACTTTTAAATGTACATATGTAAATACTTGTTCCTCCAGTAAAAGAGGCAATTTAAAAAAAAAAAAAAAAAAAAAAAAGAATTATCAACTAAATTCTTTTATCTTCTGCGTCTCTATTTTGATTCTGCATTAATAACCAAAACACAAAAGATGAAAAAGAGTGCTGGACATAATGGAAGCTATTTTTTGCTTTGCAGAATGAAATACAGATGAATTTTAGTACTATTTGACTATCAGTGACTCAACAAGCAGAGACTCTCATATTTTCAATCACTCTTCATATGTAAACTCTGTCATGAAAGCGTGGTGTCATTTATCAGTCTCCCCACCTTTGAACATGACTCTTTTCCAGAATACCACGACAAAAAATGTGCCATACATAATGTAAATGCCAACACTTGAAAACTAAAACATCCAGAAATAAGCCAGAATTCCAAAAGGATCACTCATTGACAGCAACTGCAATAAATACATGCAGAATCTCTCTATCTGAAAAAATGTAATTTTCTAAGACACTAAATTAAGGTGATTTATTTGTAACATTACATTAAATTGCACTTCCAATATTTTGCACATTTCTAAACCTTCCGACAAGTAATGAGTAACAAGCCCACTGCATTAAAGTGGTATAAGGACAGAATTTGACTGCAGGACTCACAATTAAAGCTTAATCCTAGACAAGTTTCAGGTCACCTCTATTAATTATTTCCAAGACAAACTGCGTGATTCTGCAGACTCTACAGAGGTATATAACTGAACATATATATATATATATATATATATACAGTGTATATAACTGCATGTTTCGGCACACTCCAGTTTTCCAGAAAGCTCTCCATCCCCCTGTGATGGTGCATTCCTTGCTTCCCCACCCAGCCTCATCATCATGCCCAAGGCCTAGTGCATACGAGGTGCAGAAGACCTTGTTATTATGCCTCGTAACAACAGGATTTCACTGAGACAGTTAACAGCCGCCATATTTTCTAAAACTGTGTGCTCAGAAAACTGATAACAGACACCTAGTTCAACAGATCCAGTTCTAATTTGTACGACTGTGAGTGGATTATCTTTCCTTATAAATAGCAAGCAAAGCAGGAAGCCCTCTGAGAGTTCCTTTTGCAAGCAGCTGGCTGTACACCAGAATCTCCCCTTGATTAGGAAGACCTCTCAAGGTTGTTTAACACCTCTGCAGAGATTCACCCGGGATGTGGTAACACCTTGCCAACAGACCCTCAGTAAGTTATATATTGTTTTTAATCTATACTACCTTCCTAAGCTTTGATCTCAGATTCATTATGCACCCCTCACCCTCTGCGCAGCAGATAGACATTTTGAATCCTGGTAAGTTGCTGTAATCATTGTTGAAATTACCACATTATTTTATATCAATAAATATCTTTCTGCCTTCCTCTTACAAGTGAAGTGTGCAGTGTTTTTGTCTCCATCCTCAGCATTCCCATATCCTCCTGACATTGCTGGACAAAGAGGTCTGTGGTGGAAAAGCAGTAAAAGTTGTGTCCTCTACTAAACATACAGAGTGACGACCCTGTTCTCCAATCAATTTAGCAGACAACTTTTAACCATCACCTAAATCCAGTTTCACAAGAAGATGATGTATTACACAGACAGCAGGAGAGTCGACGAAGAAGAGCAGACGAAAAAGAGCGCATCAGGTGACCTTGCTCGGAGTTATATCTCCTCTCCATGACCACAGAGTCCCCTGGGGAATGTAGTTCTTCTTCTGTTCTGGGCAGGGGCCCAGAACTTGAGCATTAACAGTTAAACTCCCAGTGCCCCACATGATGCTATGATGTGATGAATACCGAAAACCAAAAATCACAAAAGCATGGCACATGTCCATGAAAACAATCTCTCTAGAAAACTGCATATTGCCTTCTTATCAAGTGTATGCAAGGAACACATTTCCAAATTAGCAAAAAATATACAGTGAAAAGAAGAGATTGTTGAACAGTCAGGGAACTTCTCAGTAGCCTGAGATTCTTAGACATGCCCCGCTATTCTCTTCTGGGACCAGAAGTTCATATCACAAGCTTGTGCATATTAAATGTTACAGCAATTTTCACTTGTGAAAAAAATATCCTTCCTCACTTTTTTTTCAGATTACATTTATGGTGGAGATACAGGAACAATTTGCTCTTTTTCAAGGCACTGTGTACTGCTACCAGTGGTTTAAGAAGAACTCCCAAACCAGTGACAACTGCTGGAGGACTCTCCTTGAGGAAACAAACCACCTACAGAAGCTATAATTTGTCTTGAAGCAAATGTCATTGGAAGGGATTCCTTTCTCCTTCTCACATCCTACCTATTAAGGGATGGAGGAAGGGATAACCAGATTTGCAAATCTCCCCAGACAGATTAAGGTGAAATGACATTCAAGGTCCATACATTAAAAAAAAACAAAAACAAACAAACAAAAAAAAACCCAACCCAACCAGTTATCCTACGTGCATTAACCTTCCCACAATTATATCTACTAAAGCTGTGTGGTTTTAGAGGAAATTCAAGTAAGCTTTGCATTACTTGAAAACTTTGAGAGGGAGAAAGAGAAAGAGAAAGGAAAAGAAATCATCAATCCTTTTTGCAGCATCAGGCATGCCACCAGAAATGTTTGATGTAGCACAGAACAAAGAAAGTAAGCAGAAGTGAGAAGGACCATCTCCCTCACCCCCTTCAGACCCTATTTTTAATATCAAAGCAAGAAGGGAAAGGATAGTCCCACCAGCCCCTATTGATAGCTGTAATTGGCTCCAAGTTTGGGATTGGTTGACACCGGCCAAATAAAAGCAGGTGACACGAGGCCTCCTCCCATTAACTGACTGTTTCTTGGTCACTGTTCTGGACTTGTCCAGAAGTGGTTGAGACATCAGCTGAATCAAGGGAAGGGACACCCAGCTCCTTGCTTTAACTAGCTGGGCAATCGGCTGGTGTTGCTTGGGCTCATGATAATAGCCACCTGAGCCTTGTCCCTTATATTCCTCTAGCTTCCAGAACAACTAGTACAACATAAGCAACAATCATTAGTCCTTTAGGAAGCATAGAAGAAAGTACCACTGCAAGAACCGTCGTGAATAAGCTGGAAAAAGGGCACTTAGATAAATTCCATTTACCTGAGAAAAGATGATAGCCATAACTATTTTTCTTGTAAAAAACTACACCATAACATAAACTACTACACTGAGCAGATACAGGGCTGTGAACACTCATATATCTTCATAGACAGCACATACAAAGAAGGAGTTAGGGGAATAGTGAAAAACGGTAGAATCTATTCTAAAATACTTTTTTTTTTCTCTTACAATTGCATAGAATGAATTGTGCTTCTTGGTCCATACTGGTTTTCACTTTTCAAAATTTACAATAAATAGCAACACAGTTTAAAAAGCTAAAGCTATGACTTTATGTCTTTTAATTGTTGATGTAGGACTTTATTTCGTGCCACATTAATACCTTGCTGTTACAATCCTCTCAAATCTATAGCCTTAAGTGATTAAAATGAAACAAACAAAAAATGATTAATTTTTTAAAATTTCTCTTCGATAGCTCAGTTTACATAGGTACATGTAGGACAATTCTGCAATGAGAATTTGCCACTAATAATGTTCGGGGATAGATTTAAAAAAAAACCCAAAAAACAGTAAAACAATATTTTGCCCTTTCAATACATTTAAAAATTGTAATTTTAGCACCATGACTGTGAAGAAATTTCTACTGAAGTGTCAGCTTTGCTTTGTTTTGTTTTCAAAGTATAACACAAGATTCATTTCACATTAGCCATGTAGAAGTGGAGTACTTTGTATACTCTACTAAGTCAGTGGGTTCAGACAGACTTCTCCTCATATTCTATCTCTGAAGCAAATTTAGCAATACTGATTAATTAAATAAATGCTTTAACCGTGCAAGTCATAGTTTCCAATCAGACAGGCACCTCTGAAGGGCAATTCATCCTGATTATGGCAGCCATCCACCTCAGGATGGAATGAATCGCACTTGACTTGCTTTTATTTCTTCATGAATTATGCTGAACCTAAATGTGGTGATAGATTAGATAGTCCTTTAGCTACTTTGTAGTTAGCTAAAATTAGAAAGGATTAATCCCACTCGTAGTCTGCAAATTCAATCAGGTTTAGTGCTAGGTAAATTTAGTACCTAGTTTACCTACCTCATGGGTCTTCAATAGCTACAAATATATTTTCTTTGAATTAGTGTATGAGGGAAAAAAAAAGGTTTCTCCATTATTTGGGAATCTTTGGCTGTTAAATTAATTTTTCAAGGGCCTTCAAGTCCAGATGACTAATGCAGTTACGAAACATAATTTTACCTCCTACCTGATTATGTGCTAACTCCTGATGAAGCCCAAAAGATCTAACCAATTGCATAAATTAATTACTTCCAGCAAAGATATCCCAAACTTCAGGAATCACAAGGGAGAAAAAAAAAAAAATACTGGCAAAATCTCCTCCTACTGGTGCATTGATTTTGTCTAGCATAAATAAGTATGCTACTGTTGAGGATGCATCCAGTCAAACCATGAAACACTGCATTCAAGAATTTGCAGAGGAAGCTCTTACTTAGATCCTATTAAATGCATCCAACTAAGTCAGTGATATCTTGTTAAACGTATATTAATAGGTTTAGCATTTTGTAATTATTTACCTATATCTACCAGCAATGTATTTTATTTTTAACTTTAATGTATGTGTTGCTTGATATAATGATCAACCATTGGCCATTTAAGAACGTAATAATACGTATGTTCTCCAAAGTACGGATGTAGCAGATTGTTAATACAAATTTCCTAAAGTTCTTTAGAAATTCATTACACCATACTGATGCATCCCCTAGTAATAGGTAACTGGGAAAATAAAACAAAAACAAAAAAAAAAAAAACCAAACAAATAAACAACAACAACAAAAACAGAAGTCTGTATGGTGCTGTTCTTGTTGAAATTACCTTTTCCCAGCAAACAATTATTTCCATGAAGTTCAATGTGAATTGACTTACTTGACTACACTGTTAGTTCTAAAAAAATCCACCTATAATTAGGTATTCTGAATATCTTTATCTCCACATGCATTCATTATTTTTTCCTGGTCTGGCTGCATGACCACCTCATTCCGTCATCTGTGCTGGGAAAAAATCTAACCGTGCAGAAATTTCCTGTCCTAAAAAATAAACTTCAGTTAATTTCTCTAGCAAAGTCAAAGACCAAAACATCCAGAAGAGCAAGACTTGAAAGTAGGGAGTCACTGAATATTAAATAATGATACTTGAGTTTTTGAGGAACAGTGATATACTAAGCTAAGTTTTCTACACAGACCTTTCTAAACAGAACCCTAGCATGCTGAAGATGAATTTAAGCCTTTTTGTATCTATCTGATTTTTCTAACTTAGAAAGAATCCAGAGAATACCCTAAGTTCCACTACCACTTTGGTCAGCAGAGGTTTTTATCTTTAATGGAAGATAGAGAAAGCAGCTCATCTAATCTCTCAGAGAATTTCCTTTTCTGATCATCACTTCTATCTTTCCTGAGGGAGACTGTTATTTAAAAGCTAATATCCCAAAGACATTACGACAACCAGTTATGTGCATCAATGGAAAATCTGACACAGCATACTATATTGTTAATGTGTAAGTGTAGCCAAGGTTGTGGCATTCATCTGCCTCAGACAATGGCCTCTTTTGTGACATAGAATAGAATAAATAGCCTGGTTCCACTAACGCTCCACAGATAATGGTTTTCAAACAAGAAGAAAAATGACCAGGTAACAGTTTCTATGCTCCTTTGAGAAAAGTGATGCAAGTCAATGCTGGGTTGGACCATTTATTTCTGCTTTATCACGTAATCATTTTCTGATCCTTGATCTCAAAGGCCAGAGGGGAGAATGAGCTTGGAAATCTCATAGTGTTCACAGAGATAGGGAAACCATTGTTTATTGATGTTACCAGCTCTTGATCTTTTCTTTTTTTTTTTCTTGTGTGTGTGTGTGAGAGAGAGTGAGTGCTCTATTGTGTCTGATCTTTGATTGCCAAACACAGGAAATTCATTTATGTTGTGTGCTGCTGGAACTTGGTGATTTCTCACTCATTCTGTCCAGAAATGAAAAACTGAGTATGAGATGCTAGCTAGAGGGAGTCCAATGCTGACAAGAAAAAGGATTGCATTTTCAAATAATGTGTTAAGAATACTTCTCTGAAGGAAATCAATTACTTGGACTAATAGTGACAGCAGTATTGTTTTTTTATTTAGCAGACAGGAAATAAATTTATTTTGGAGTGTGGAGTTTGAAAAGTTTTCAGAGCTGCCTGAGTTTCAGCCTGTATTTTCTTGCTAAAGGAATCAAAAGAAATTGTTCAAATTCCTTCAGGTAGAAAGCAACAGTCCCTGAATCTCCTATATTATCTGCATTGTACGTATGCCACTACAGTTGTGTTAAAAGCATTAGAAATCATGTTCTTTGGAATACTTATGGTGGCATAATTTTTGACCACCTTCAGTAATTTGGAAACCGCAGCAGCTATGGAGTGTTAGCTAAATGTCGTTTTTTTAGAGCACAATTCTGGATGTAGACAATCACACTTTCTCTAGCTTCTGGTATTTCACTATCAATTCGAGATAAGTTTGTGAGTGAGTCATCCAAAAAAACTGCTGTTCAACAGGACCTGATGGCTTCCTGGCACCACATGAAAGTCTGACAGTCAGAGTTGTCAGCTGTACATGTTAATCCCATTCACACATTTGTATAATGAAAGTCTGCCAGTTTACAGGTTGATACAGAATATAAGCCTCAGCAGGCTGACACACATCACAGAAAAATTCATGTGTCAGACCTAAATACAGGAATGTCTGAACCCATGGAAGTCAATTTTTAACTATCACATTTGGTGTTTAATTGCTTCTCTGAACTTAGCTTTCTAATTTAACTTTTAAATATTGCTTGCAGACTTAGAAGCTTTACTTTCACTAGATGTTGAGTTCTAAAATCTAAATAAAAATCCATTTAAATTACATTTTTCTTACTGTGCGATAAAAATACAACATATAAATCACTTGTCAGTCATACAACATAGTGAGTTATTAAATGGCATTTTGAACAGTGTATTTTATTGAGTGGACAGTTTCAACGGTTTATATTATTAAAACATACCCTATCTAATCATGAATCCACTGGATCCTTACATGCATTAACAGCAGTTAATAGCATTCTGCAAAAGAAACCTACAGCAAAACCAGGGGGAAGTTCCAATTGTATTTCAGCAACAGAAATACTAAGGACAGTACAAAACTAGTAGATATTCTTATTGTACGTGCCACTATGATAAAAAATTGCACAGAATATTTTCCATTATTCTGCAGCAGAATTAAATTGCAGTGAGAAGCTGTGTTCTGAGATAACAAAGCAAAACGTAAGATGTTATTCAGGGCTGAGCACTAAGGGCCAGACAGAGACAAATGAGGATATGGAAAGAACAGTAAAACACTTACTATTTTTCACAATAATCTGCAGTGTAACTTGAATCACTGAATAATACTGGGAATAATATATATATGATATATTATATCATATACATAAATATAATAAATATAACAAATATAACAAATAAATAAATATACATATATTATTCCCAGTATATACATAATATAATATTATGTAATATAATATAATATAGTATAGTATAGTATAGTATATATATATATATATAACATTGGGAATCGGGATTCCCTGAGCTTCAGGAGCCTCTAACTGATCTGAGGTTGACTAATTGTAAAGTCTTTACTTACTGACACTTGTAGCATTTGATGGAGAACCTCTAATCTGGATGACAATCATAAGAAACAAATCTCTCATTGACATTAACAAGGCTACAGGAGCTGCTTCCAGAAAGATCAACATGGACTTTGCAACTGATAAGACTGTGAACCAAGGAGCCCCACATTGGAATGGTGTAGAAACTGTGGAGCTTTGTAATCCATAGGGGTGTGTGGGGGAAAAGGGCAGTAGGAGGAACAATAAAGGCAGGTATTTAGAAAAGGGCATAAAAGGGATGGTTGCATGTAAAATTAGGCCAGCCAGTACACCTGTCTGGCTAAACTCTGTGCCAGATAAACGCAGTCTGTCCTATCTTCTGTCTTTCGTTAAATCTCTTCTTATCTGCCTCTGTATTTGCACCCTCTCTCATGTGTATGTGAAGCTGCAAGAACTACATGCCAGCTACTAGTGATACCTGGATGCGGGTGAGTAAAGCTCAGTCACAGCTCCTGGAGTCAGTCAGGAAACAGGCCCTCCATCCTGCAATGCAAGGCAGTGGGATCTTATACTTCCAGACAATGGGGTGGGAGCAGTGTGTGCTCCCAAACCAGCTATGGGAGCTGTGAGTGAGACAAATGTAGGGCTCAACACTACTGACTGGAGTGCAGTTTTGGGTCAAAGCACATATGTCTCATGCCAGCTGCTGGAAGGAGTCTGTATTTTCTCCAACCTTTTTTTTTTTTAATTTTATTTTTTAATTTGTGTGTGTGTGTGAGTTCACGTGTGCTGCAGCAAACTTGATATTGGCAAGTAAGGACCCATGAAGCAGCTGTGAGGGCCTGGGATCCAGACAGGGGTTCTGGAAAGACAGAGGGGCTGGAAAGACAGAGAGGCCACACCAAGCATAAGAAGGATGTGCAAATTTGTGTGTGATTGTGAGACTGGAGAGTGCTGTGTGTGTCTGCACTGGTGAACTTGTGTTTCTACCAGCCAGAAGGAGGAAGGGGCCTTTCTTTGTTAGATGAGAAGCTGATTTGTAAAATTTGCTACTACTCTCTGTCATGTTAAAATAGTTCACTTCAATTGTCAGTAAATAAATCCCTATGAGACTTTAAGAGAAGAGCACAACTTCTGCATTTTGCCCAGAAATCCAGAAGATTAAGTAGATTAAGTAGATCATGCTTCAGAGGCTGTTCTGTTTTGCATTCCAACACCAGCTGCCAGTGCTCTCTCGTGCATTTGTTATTACAGTACTGGATTGAAAAATCTCTCATTAACTAATAGCATCATCTCATTTGTTTTATTATTGTCATTGGAAGTACAGCTCTGCCATGCTTTGCAGAATCAGTTGTGTGTGCAGTTAATCAATGGATGGCAACGACTTTCTAAAGCTAGATTTATACAGTTCTATACCTGTTTCTTGTCAGAAAACACTAAAAGCAAATATCAGTATTGTTTATCAAAGCCCACTGCAGTATTTATTTCAGTCACTTTACATACTCTAAATATTACTTACTTCAAAAAACAAAGACAGTATCTCTCATCTGAAATTGTTGTCCCATGTGAAGAGTTGTAAATGAAACATCTAGGACTCTAAAGAGAAGTATTTATAGAATTTCCCCAATAGATGCAAAATATAAATAGATGCTGTTTTCAGATAACATTTTTCATACTGAAATATCCTTAACATCTATGTGTCATGCAGTCACGTTCTTCATGCTAAAATATACCAAATACAGTAACACTGAACATAATGTAAACAATTTTAAGAGTTATCTTACTTGTTAAATGTCTCAAACACTTCAGTGTGCTTCAGAAGTAATATTCAAAACATGACAAAATTAGCTTTAAAATAAATAAATGACTGAAAATTGACCTAGACAGGCTCGAGCACTGGGCCCAGATGAATCTCATGCGATTCAGCAAAGCCCAGGGCAAGGTCCTGTGCCTGAGTTCTGGCAACTCCTGCTGTCAGTACAAGCTTGGGGATGTAAAGATAGAGCACAGCCCTGCTGAAAGGGATGTGGGGATGCTGGTGGATGGCAAGTTGGACATGAGCCAGCAAAGTGCCCTTGCAGCCCAGAAAGACAACTGTATCCTGGGCTGCATCCAAAGAAGCATGGTCAGCAAGTGGATGGAGATGATCCTGCCCCTCTACCCTCTACAGATCGCCCAGAGAGGTGGACAATACTTGTCCCACCCCCTCTCTACTAAAATGAGAAGCCTGATCATTGCAGTACTAGGTCTGAAACATTGAGAAGATTAGATTTAAAATTCAAGTTGTTCATCTCATATGTTTTTAACATCCACTTTATTCTACATTATTTACGTTTTATTTTACTGTCCAAACATTTCAGATTTACATTCAGCGTACATTCTGGTATCTATAGTCTTCAGGAACTAAACATTTTTAAATAGCAAGTAACTGTTAAATTTGAAATCACGTCTTTATCGTACTTCGAATATAGCTGTCAGTGTGATTAATATAAGTAAAGGCAGGTACCTGCAGTGTAAAAGTGTATTTCAGCTTTCAATTCTTGACCTTTTTCAGTGGTATCTAATGCAGTTGCAGTGGAGTAAGTTCTGAATAAGCTTTGATTTTTTTCCATTGATTGGATGACAGCTACTAATTCAAAGGTAGCTGCTTATGTTAGAAACTTGCAGTGCTAAATGGGAGAAAGTCTAGATTATTATTGTGTGCATTATTTTTCCTTTTGCTTGCTGTTTGGCAAATTTTCTTCTCAACACCAGGACAATGCACTGCCTTCACAGGTTGGAAGGTCTGGAAAACACTTAAGAGATAAAATGCGTTACCGCGCATCAATTATGGTCGACAAAGTTAGTTTCAACTTTCTTTTATTCCAACATATTCCACATTCCAGATTTTGTTATGTGCATAATAAAATGACATAAAGCAATATACTGATGAATTTAAACCTGGAAAAAAGTGGAGAAACTCAAAAAGGAATTTTAAAACAATAAAGTAAATTAATGCCTTCCAAATGTTATGCTACAGTAGGTTGTATTACTCTGACAGATGCTTCTCTTTATATGAATTTTATTATGCCACAGAGGGCAATTTGTTTTAATGAGAACATTTTTTTTCAAGATAATATTTGTTCTAGAAAGCAGAACTTTTTGAGCTTTACATTCTAATGAGAACAAATTCCTTTGATTCATTGGTGTTACCATTCTTTTGTTGAATCAATCAAAACACCCACCAGTTATACACAAGCTGCATTTTCTCACAAGTGTGACAAAATAGGAAAACGCTGATTAGTGGCTCAATCCTCAAAACACTTGAGCAGTGTTATTGACTTCAGTGGACTTCCTTGCATGAACTGACTGCATGACAAGAAGCTAGGAAGGTGAAAATGTAGAATTACAAACATAACATCAGATTATTTGCTTCTAAACATGAATATACTTCTCAAATCCACTTAGTAGCTATCTTTTTATGAAAAAGTACCTTACTACTATCGTTTAGATTGTGTTATCTTCAGGCATTTGACTTTCAAAGGCCTACTAACACTGTAGTACTTTTCTTCAGCTCACTGAATATATTGTATATTTGCTTGTAAGGTGTCACACATTGTCCCATTCGAGAATTTGGCCACTTTCTGGCATACAGCTGGGAAAAAAATTAACATATATATAACTACTAGTTCTACATTTGGTTTACCAATATCTCCCTGCTCTATTTCCTCACTCTCTTTCAAGCTGCAACCAAAATGAACACAATAATCTGTATTTTATGCTGAAAAGACAAAATGTAAAATGTGACTTTATAGAAGAAAATTGTTTTACTTTTTTTTTTCCCCTTGGGCCTTAGCTTACAGGTTGTTTTGTTTTTCTTTTAAATCTAGTTCTTTCGGCAAACATTTTCTCAGGAAAAATTAAGTATGTATTAGGTCTAGAAAGATTAAAGTGTTTAAGCAAGGAAAAGAGAATCTAGTTTATCTTTCACTGCAACAATACATATCTTAAATTTCTTCATGTCTTATAAAGTGTTTGTCATAAACTAGAATATCACAGAATTTATCCATAATATTTATCATGCACAAATTCAGAGTTATTCACTTCTTGAACTACCAGGTCAAATAAAGTTGTCTTGCTGTAAGTAAGTAACCTCTATAGGTGAAGGTGATACTTATAAAGCTATATATGGAAAATATACTATCTTCTAAGGAATAGTAAAACCTCTCATGTCAATAAGGTGTGCAGCAAGATTGCTACTCTGGATTTCTGGAGAGCAGACTTCGACTTCTTCAAGAAACTGCTTGGCAAGGTGACATGGAATAAAGCCCCAGAGGGAAGAGAGGCCCAAGAAAGCTGATATAGTATTCAAGGACCATCTCCTCCAAGCCCAAATGCAGTGCATCCTGAGAAAGAGAAAGGCATGTAACAATGCCAGGAGGCCTCCATGGATCAACAGGGACCTCCCGGACTTACTTCAGCACAAGAAGAAAGTCTAAAGGGAGTGGAAGCAGGAATGGGTTAACTGGGAGGACTATAAAGAACGTGTTTGAGCAGCCAGGGATCAGGTTAGGAAAGCTAAAACCCAGACAGAAAAAAACCTAGCCAGGAATATAAAGGGGAACAAGAAGAAATTCTACAGATGTATCAGTAATAAAAGGAAAGCCAGGAAAGACCTGGGCCCTCTCCAGAAACTGGAGACCCAGTCATGAGAGATACAGAGAAAGCTGAGGTGCTCAGTGAATTCTTTGCCTCAGTCTTCACTGGGAAGGGCTTTAGCCACACCACCCAAGCTGGAGAAAGCAAAGAGCTGGGAGAGAAGGTCTGCCCAATCAAAGTGAAGATCATGTTTGAGACCATCTAACAAACCTGAAGGAGCAACAGTCCATGGGCCCCGGAATCTGTCCACAGGTTCTGACCAAACTGTCAGATGAAGTTTCCAAACTGCTATCCATCATATGTGAAAAGTCACAGCAATCTGGTGAAGTTCCCATTGGCTGAAAAAGGGGAAACATAACTCCCATTTTCAAGAAGGGAAAACATCCAAGGAACTACAGATCAGACAGTCACACCTCTGTGCCTGGCAAGATCATGGAGATGATCCTCTGGAAGGCCCTGTTAAGGCACATGGAAAGCAAAGATGAAGTAATTGGCAGTAACCAACATGGCTTCACCAAGAACAAGTCATGCCTGACAAACTTGGTGGCCTTTTATGTTGGAATTACAGCATCAGTAGATAAAGGAAGAACAACTGATATCATCTACTTGGACTTATGCAAGGAGTTTGACACTGTACTGCATGACATCCTGGTCACCAAGTCGGAGAAAAATGGATGTGATGGATGGAACACTTGCTGGATAAAGAATTGGCTGGATAGTTGCACTCAGAGACTTGCAGTCAATGGTTCAGTGTCCAAGTGGAGATCAGTGACAAGTAGTGTTCCTGAGGAAATGATGCTGGAACCAGTTTTATTAAACGTATTTATAGACGACATAGGCAGTGGGATTGAGTGCACCCTCAGCAAGTTTGCTCATGACACCAAGCTGTGGGGTATGGTCGACACACCAGAGGGACAGGATGCCATTCAGAGGGACCTAGACAGGCTTAAGCAGTGGGCCCAGGAGAACCTCATGAGATCCAACAAATCCAAATGCAAAATCTTGCACCTGGGTCAAGGCAATCCCAAGCACAAATACAGACTGTGTTGAGAATGGTTTGAGAGCAGCCCTGAGGAGAAGGATTTGGGGGTGTCAGCTGATGAAAGGCTCAACATGAGCTGGTAGTGTGGACCTGCAACCCAGAAGGCCAACTGTACCTTGGGTTGCACCAAGAGAAGCATGACCAGCAGATCAAGGGAGGTGAATCTGCCCCTCTGACTTTGTGAGACCCCACCTGGATTACTGCATCCAATTCTGGGGTCCCCAATACAAGAACAACATTGAGCTGTTGGAACAGGACCAGAGGAGGACAGCAAAGATGATCAGAGGGCTGGAGCATCTCCCCTACAAGGACAGGCTGAGACAGCTGAGGCTCTTCAGCCTGGAGGAAAGAAGGCTCTGGAGGGACATTATAGCAGCTTTTCAGTACCTGAAGGGGGCCTACAGGAAAGGGGGGGGGAGGGCATTTTATGAGGGCACGTAGCAAGAGGATAAGCGGAAATGGCTTTAAACTGGAAGGGAGTTGTCTGAGACTGATAAGGAATGCCTCAAATCAACATGAGGCAATCAACATCACTCTGTGGGCAATTTTTTTTTTTTTTTTTTTTTTTAGTTGTTTACCTCTGAAAGGGCCTAGGAGCAAATGAAACCAGCTTGATACAGGAGACTGAGAGATGTTACTATTGTGTCCTGTGAAGGCAAGATACAAGCTGGCATCTTCCTGCTTCCTCTTATCTGCTGACTTAAATTTGCAGGGTCTGGAAGACAGGAACAAAGGAGTTCCTGCTGAGATCCCAAAGTCAGAAACTGCCACTTCAAAGAAGCAGGCTCGACCACTCTGGACTAAAAGAGTTTATCCTGTTGTTGGTAGTTGACAACTAAACAACTCACTCTCTGATGACACATTATTACTGAAGATCAGCACCTGACACCAATCCACTCAATCGCTAGATTGACAAGTGGTGAACAGCTTTGTTTTGTGGTGTTTGTATATCCATCTGTCTCTCTTTAGAGATATAGCCTTTCTGGTCACTTTATTTCTGATACAAGGCAGGTTGCCATTGGCCTTTTTGGCCACCTGGGTATGCTGTTGGCTCATGTTCAGCTGGCTGTTGGCCAGAACTCCCACGTTCTTTTTTGTTGGTCAATATTCCAGAAGCCTTTCCCTTATTTTTTGTCAGCATGCTTCCTATCACATGCCAGAAAGAATGGAGATTCTCCTGAGCCCTCCTTTTTCTGTTTATTTATTTATATAATTAATATTTTTTAATTGTCTTTTTCTACACTTGCAAAATTGAGTTCCAGCTGGCCATTAGCCATTAGTATGCTAAAGACTGCTGATCACTGTGGCACAATTTGAAAAACTAAGAAAATAGGACTGTTACCTCTGTTATATCAGTTTATTCTGTTACTCAATACCACCATTCAAGATCATAGTATCATAGAATCAAGGTTGGAAAAGACCTCCAAGATCATCCAGTCCAACTGTCCACCTGCCACCAATATTTTCCACCAAATCACATCCCTCAGTACAACATCTAAATATTCCTTGAACACCTCCAGGGATAGTTACTCCACCACCTCCCCGGGCAGCTCATTCCAGTGCCTGAACACTCAGAGAAGAAGTATTTCCTAACATCCAATCTGAGTCTCCCCTGGCATAACGTGAGGCCATTCCCTCTCATCCTATTGCTAGTTACACAGGAGAAGAGGCTGATTCCCACCTCACTATAATTTCTCTTCACAAAGACGAAGATGAAACATTGTTTGTATTTTTCATTCAAAATTTATCTCAGTGGTAGTTTTTTACTACACCTAAATAGATCTTACACATTTTTTTCACAACAGTACTCATTCATTCCAATCAGAATCAGTCTCACTATGCTAGGCAGTAATAAATATAGATAAGGCATAGTTTGTTTCCTCAGTATTGTTTAGAAAACAAAAAACACTTAAGATTCTTACTTTTGTGTTTTTGTGCAAGACCTCATTGAAGACCTGGAGTCATCACAGATTTTCCTAGTTCTCCTGAAGTTCGTGGACTTTCAGCTGTGTAAACTTGGTTGAAATAGGAAAAGTTATTTATTAAAATATTTAAGATAAAATTTGGAGGTAAGAGATTAATTATTTGGTAAATGTTATCGGTTACTATAAAAACAGTGGTTTTATGAAGATGATGATATTATATCCTTACCATATCCTATACAACTAATTTTTCAGTTTATTGGCCAGAGTGGGTGTTACTAGTAATATTACCGTTATGGCATGTGCACGTTATGTATGTTTTTTGTCTACACATACAGCATGCACATGCTTTGTATGTCATGACATGGATAAACCTAGGTTTGCATGAGAAATACAGCTGAAATATACAATGATTTTTATATTCGGGGAAATATCAAGAATATTTCAGGACTAAAGACACTTTATATGTATTTTAAACACTATATTCATTTTAAATAAATACTACATATCTTCCCAGACAGTAAGTATATCTATAGATTCAGATACATTAAATACTATATTTGTTACATAAGAACTTCATTCAGGATTCTGAGAAAATACAGCATATTTTTCTAAATCGAGGTTGGTTTTGTGAGATCAGATAACTCGTCTTCATAAACTGATGACACACTTCATGACAAAATACATTTAATTAGATTACACAGCATTCAAAAAGGAAAAAAAATGGACAAATTGGTTATCTCCTGTCACATAAAATGCATAGGCGTTTTGTTCAAAAATACTTAATCACAAACACTGGCAGCAGAAATACAAGAAATACTATTCACAGATAAAGGACTACACTGTGGTCTCAGTTAACATCAATGCAAAATAATATCTTCAACAGTCAATCAAGCTATTCCTTATTGAATCAGTGCAAGACAACCAAACCAGAATTACCTTTTCCTATGGGAAAATATGATTATGCCCTTTCTACCTAATCTGGTGACAAGCTCCCTCATCAGTGAAAACTAAAATGAAGAAGGATGCTGCTTCACCAAGCTCCTAAAATTTTAGGGCTGGCTAAGGATTCCGACCACAGACTGAATCCTCTCCTGTATTCTTTTACTTATTTTAGGGAAGACATTTGCAGTTTTAGGTTTCGAGATTTTAGAGATTTAAGACCCTATCAAGTAAGTTAACTCTTGCTATATCTTGTAGTTGTTACAAGGGTTTGTGACATTGCATTTGCTGTCTTCCCAGCACCTTCAATTTGAGAAGCTACATGAGGTGTCAGAGCCATTCTATGAATCCATCATCTGGCACCTAAAGACTGATGGTTATGCCTGATGTTTGTGTGATGGTTGTAATAACCCAACCACATAGCAAAATCTCATAAAACTGTTGATCCTAGGTGCTTTGAGTCAGTCTCGGGGAGTTATGAGCTAGTATTAGGGAGTTCTGCTTGTTCTTTTCTTTGTAATGCAGTAATTGGCCAAAGTTATATACCTCTTCCTATAGGACAATCAATACAACTTATTACAGAAATCATGGGGAAAAAAGATTTTACTCAGTAGAGTTTCTGTTCATTGGCCAGACACAAACCCCAAGGGCAAAATTTAGAAGAAACTACAGACGCAGCACAGACGCAGGGGGAGGAAGAGTAGAGGAGATGGGAGAGGGAAAGAGGCTATTATTGGTATTGTATGACTGACCCTTAAATGACTGACTAGTTACTGTAGCTAGGGGTTTCCCTAGTGTCTCGTAAGTTTGGCTGGCTTCACTAGAAAACTAGCTATGTATTCTTGTAAAGCTTGACACTGTAAGCCAAGATTTCTGGAAAAATTGAGCAGACATTGAATGTCATGTGCATTTACTATCCCTATAAATATTCCTCAATATTAATGAAGTTTGCAAAGAGATGCCCTTTAGCAATATTTGCTAGAAAAGTGGTGCCTATTTAAGTAAAAACGTTTAAAGATGAATGAAAATATAAAAAGAAATGTGGCTTTAGTTTTTTTAAAGGACCAAACCATATGATGTAAATTTAAAGAGGTTAGCGTTGATGGAGAGATACAGTTCCTATGCCAATTCCAACAAACCTGTTCTGCTTCTTGCCAGATTTCTAATTTGACTGTTCAAGATTTTTTCTTTCTTTTTCTTTCCAAAATTATCTCTCTCAACCCCTCAGCATTATTCCTATCCCAGCACACATTTACTCTAAACATTACTAAACACATCAAATAAAACTTGAATTAACACAAACACATTTGTCTCATCCCGTGTTCTTCATTATATGAGTAGATTATTTGTTAATCTGCATTTACTTTATTAGTCCAATTGTCCTGTTCCAACTTCATAGCCTAAGAAATATTTTGAGGGGAAGAGTACCTAAACACATGCAGAGAGGTCTGTTAATATAAAGTGATAACACTTACATATAAATAAGTTTATCTGCATACAGATATGCAAAACTAAATTGTATGAAAAATAATTGTTTGACTGAATACAGGCTGAGCACTGCCTTATTGTTATTTCATTAAAGACTGCTCATGAGTCTGAAGATGATTACCAATAGCACAAATCACCATGAGAGGGAAGGTGACTTAAACCCTTCACCTAGCCATTCTCCCCCCTCATTCTTCTCCTTTTCAATTATTAAAGTAGTAATATTCCAGGAGCACAGTTTATTATTTATAATATTGTTCTATTTAGTGCACATGGATATTTTTTAAACTAGCATCCCACTACTTTTTAATTTTTCCATTTCTTTCTAAAGCTATTTTTCTTACCTGTAAGGATTTAATTTAGATTGGCAGGACAGGATTTATTAGGCTCATTCCCCTCCCATCCTCTTTTCTTTTTGCAGATTATTGAGACCTTAGCTTTCTGTCTTAATCCTCCAGTGCCTTCACAGGGTTTTTCTTTGCTTATTTTTCCCCCAGCATAGGTGACAGTTGAATCAACTGAATAAATGCACAGGGTCCTCTTATATTTATGCAATTTGCAAATTTATTTTTGTCTGACCAGTTTTAAAACACTTCCCTCTTTTTCTGCTCAGGCCAGGTTCTAATGAAATTGGCAGGATTCCCCCCAGCAGCAACACAGGTACACAGCTCCAGCCATGGAGGCACGGTGTTGTCACAATTGGAGCTGCTTGCTGTTCATGACAGCACAGCTCCCACACAATGAACTGCAGAGGGGCTGTGGGGCCATAGCTGATGAATGGAAAGGAAGCAGAGGCCAAGTAGCAGCCCTCAGCGGTGCCTGCTTTTCGCCCCAGACTGCACAACTGTGTCTCACTTGAGACCCAGTGTAGGCCCCAGTATGCCAGCCCGCTTCTGCCTGCTCATGATTTTCCTCCCCTCTGCCCACCAAGATTGATTTTTTTTAAACCACTTAGACACTGGCCACTTAGAGTCATTAATCATTAATTTTATCTACCTAATCATTTATTAATAAGCTTACTTTCTCTCGAGTTTTCATTTTCCCTTGATATTCACTTGTATCTACTCTAAATGACATTAATCCATTATTGTCCTTCCCTTTTCCCTGAATTTTAAATCACCCTATATCCACGGAGAGACTGTAGTAAGCAAATATCATTTGGTTTGTTTTTGCACAGTTTCACGTTAACACACTATATGTACAAGGGTGAAAGACAGAACACAGAGCAACTACTTTAGTCCTCTATCCATTTCAGGTTGGATATAAGGGAAAAATTTTTCTTTGAAGAAATGGTGAGATTTTGGAAGAAGCTGCCAAGAGAGGTGGTGGAGTCACTGGCCCTGGAGGTGTTCAAGAAAAGGGTAGATGTGGCACTGAGGGACATGGTTTAGTGGGCATGGTGCGGACAAACTGACAGTTGGACTGGATGAGCTGGATGATCTTAGTGGTCTTTTCCAGCCTTAAAATTTTATGATTTGGCATCTACCCTGTGATCTACTTACAGGTCACCCAGCAAAATACCAGCTGCACCACTCTCCTGGGTGGCTCTAAGCAGCAGATACTGATGTTTGATAGGTCGATGGGCAACAAGATCACCTTAGAGGAATCAAATTAGAAAAACAGTAAGATAGGCTAAGAAATGTGAATTTGAAAGAAAAAAAACATACTTTCCATCCCTAGTTACTTTCCTGATCCAATTATGGTTTATTCTTCAAGCAAGCTATAAATTGAGTGATATCTTTTAACAAATAACATGCAAAATCATAGTCATTTTTAAAAACCTAGGAACAGCAACCACAAATTAAGGAAGATTTCAATTCTGCATGCTTAAATGTATTCTAGGAGTTAAGACAAAGTTTACACTTTCTTTGAAGTGAATTTTTACATCTGGAACATTTTGGTTATGGTGTCCACCTTTTAATGTAAGATTTATTTATTTACTTATCTATTATTTTTCAGACATACATGCAGAAGCTTGCAAGACAATAAAATCACTGTTTTTCTGTGGGGGAAAAAAAACCAACAACAAACAACAAACGACAACAACAACAAACCAACAAAAAACAACCCACATCTTATCATCACTGAACTGTAAATGCAATACAGAGAGCCTGGCCCTTGCTGTGCTGGTAACTGATAACTACATTCATCTGATATAAAGCATACATGTGTACTGCCATGTAAATCTGGAACATAAAGTAGTTAAACAAGAAAATGAGATTTTATATGTAGAAAAAGGCATAAAAAACTTTATGTATAGCTTCAGAAATAACACTACCTAACCAGATGTAACAAATTTTATTATAACAATTATTTATCAAAAGACAAAAGGGAAAAAATCTGATAAAAACAGCTCATGGGTTGTGATAAGGGAGATAGCTCACCAGCGACTGTCACAGGAAAAACAGACTCAAGGCAGGGAGAGTGAAATCAATATAAATTATTTCCTATTACTAAAAGCAAACTAGAAAATGTCTTACCTCCACCCACGTCTCCTGACTCCTTCTCTGAGTAGTGCAGAGGAATGGGGGCTGCAGTCAGCAAGTGATATTTTTTCAATGAAAACTCCATAAAATCTTACCTTCAGCAGTTATGTATAAGAAAGAAAACCAAACCAAGTAAACAGCTACCTTTTTTCCCAGTTATAGTATATCCTCCTTGTTTTTCGAATGCAAGCAGCCTACCACAGTCTAGATTAAAGTCAGTGATGTATCACTATCTAGCTATTTTTACCTAGTTTAATAATCTTTAATTATCTGAATTTTTGTATTAGCCATGAATAACCCACATCCTTGAAGTTTCAGAATGTGCTGTCTTGTAGGAGACAGGACTGGACAGTCCTACACACTCCTCTCCAGTGAAACAAAGGTGCATGCTGTACTGGGATATAAAGAATAACTTATTAATACACTGTCTATTTTACAAGCTATTAATATAAAATTTCACAGCAATACACTTTTGTAATGACATAGTCACAAATCATAAACTGTTAATGGAAACTCTCATGTCTACTCACAACGATGTGAATTTTCCTACTACTGCCAGGTATTAGAGGAAAGCCCTTGCTTACTCAAGGAAAATCTCAAGAACAAAAAAACTAAAAAAAAAAGTAGCCTGATGCAGTTTGAAAGATGTAAAAAAATGCTCAGGGATTCTGTAATATTACAAGACTGTCCTCGCTGATCCACATGAAGCACATCAAGCATAAACCAAGATTCGACAAGCAAAATTAGAAAAAATCCTACCACAGACATGCAAAAACCAAACTATGCTATTAAAACATCACTTCTTAAGATACATTCAACAACATTTCAAAAGAAGCAAATGACTCAAAATTGCTAGGAGGAACCTTTACTGCATACCATACTGTTCTGAATCGTCTTTAAGAATATGAGGTACAAAATTGCAGTGAATGTAATAAAATAAAAGTAGTGGACACTAGATAGACAACCAGAAAAAGAATGTTTTTTTTTTCTTTAATCTCTCACTGATTCACAGGGTGATTTAAAGGAAATCATTTTATTCTTTAGTGCTCCACTTCTCTTTTTTTTCTCATTTACTTACACTGTGAGCTATGATTGAGACCTTCTATGTTTACAGAGCATCAGAAACAAAAACATCTTAGATAAATACATACTTTGAAGTGGTTCAGTAGCTATTTTAGTCATAATAAGCTGTTTTACTTATTTTTCAGCAGTACCTAATCTTACAGGTCCAGATACCTCTTCACATACTTCCTCAGTTTTTCCAAAAGTTTTCTGGGCAGTTATTTACTAATATACTTAGCTCCTAAGGCAGAAGTATCCTGAACCAAGCACACTTGGCTGTTTCCCTCTCAGACCTGAAAGCAATGTAGTGGCAATTCAAATGACATCATAAATGCCTGCAAGAACGTCCAAAGTCATTCACAGTCTTTACCACAGCTATCTACACCTCAGACATCACCAAATTGTTGGAAAATTCTTCCTAGAAAGTAAGACAACTAAACTCTAGATCCTAAGCTTGATCAAGTCTGAACACATTCTTCCTCTCAGCAAGTTGTCCTTATAGGGGGTATGTAGAAGGAGTATGTCTGGTCTATTTTGCTTACCTGGTCAAAGGAGTCACAAACCAGAACATGCAAAGACAAATCTGACAAACAAAGGTCATGTAGGTACAAACCAGTGGCATTAATTGGTAAGGATACATGGAGTGTACAAAGGTTTAGTTTTCCTACCTAATAATGGAAAGATAAGGAAGGTAGACAAAAATACAGATCCATAAAATCCTGTTAGTCAGTATTAACCAAGTCAGTAATCAGAAGCAAACTTGATCAGCCACACTAATTGAGGGGCTATTAAGAAACTGCAGGCAAATCAGCACTTACCAACTGGTAAGGAGACAACCTTGAGGGTCCAGGATGTTGGAAAGGGTCAGTGGGACTGTGTAAAGCAATGGAGCAGTGTACAAGGGAAAGGGGAGTAGGGAAGACAGTTTTATTTTCTTAATTTCAGACACAGAAATCTCTGAAACTCTACCATTTATCATCCTGGACACCCTAATGGTACAATACATATTTGAAAAAACTGAATATGTCATGTTTTGTTCCATAATAGTTATTTTTAATTTGGTTCACTGAGCTTAAGTTCTCGCTATACACGATGGTGACTTGAATGAGGTCAAATAAACAACAGAAAATGAATTAAAATACACTAAGGCCAAAGTCATCTTCAAGTAGTTTAAAAGCCAACTCATCTGACTGACAGTTAAAAATGTCATCCTCTTATCTTCTTGAACAACTTCACTGAAAAGCGACTGAGAGACCTCACACAAACCACATTCATTAGCCATGTTTGCTGTCATTACAGACAGCAAAATCACATTTGGAAGACTGCTGACTCTCAGAACACTCAAGACTATATGTATTGCTGTCTAGGAATGGATTTAAGCATACCATAATCATACCATAAGCATACCATAACCATAATCTTTACAAAGTGGAAATACTGTGCAGTTTTTATTTCACAAGCTCTTCTAAACATTTACAACATTATGTAAGATTGCATAGTATTCCATTTTTATCTTTTATTGTCTAGCACTCATCATCAAGGAGATAAAATGCTTTGAAGAACTTACAGAGTCAAACTCTGCAGAGAGCTACCAGGAGAGGCTCCAGTGTGCAGCTCTCAAGTCACTTCAGGAGGTTTTCTCTTTTCATATTTCAAATCACTGAAGGAATGAGCTTAAAACAATTCCAAAGCATAGCCATAAATGCATATAATTATTGGTGGCTTCTTCGTTTTTTGGAGGTTTATTTGTTTATTGCTGATGTTGTTTTTTTGTTTGGTTTTGTTTTTATACTCTTTTATTATATTTATTATATTTTATTATTATATTTATTATATTTTTATTATATTTATTATGTGAGGTGATACCTCACCTGCTAAGCTACAATGAATGAATAGGGAATGTCAAAAAACTCGATCCTCATGGGAAAATCTGTTTTATTCAATTCCTGAAGGTTAAGGAAAGACAGGTATAGACATCTCTGCATACCAGCATTTCCCTCATAATGAACTTTTTTTATATAAAGCACCTCTTTTACTCCACATCTGGAGCATTCCACTGCGACAGGATAGAGTCTGTAGGGTTTGTATCTTTGCTGTTTGAAAGTACATCCTGTGTGAAAACAAAAATATTCCTAAAACAGAATTCTAGATACCCCCTTCCAAACAAAACTATGCATCTGCATTGAAAGCAGGTTCTAATCTATCTATGCTACATCTAGACCCACGACCTTTATACGTCTAGCTAACACCTCATCTTCAAGGGGAAAATGAAAAATGCTCCCTTCAGTCAGAATTAGACCAGGGTTTCTCCTATTGGAAAAATTCATACGTCTCTGTCTCAGGCTGGATAAAAAGATAGTAATGATAGGACACTAACTAAAAAACTGTTTAATCTATCAGAGAATCACAAAATGACCGGCATTGAGAGGGACCTCCCTCAAGCAGAGGCTGCCTAGTGCTGCTTGCCCAAGACCATGTCCAGACAAACTTCTGAAGATCTCCAAGGAAAAAAACACAGCTTCATTGGGTAAACCATCCCAGCATTTCCAATTAACAAGACTGGAGAGATAAGCATTTTTAAAGTATTTGCAATACTACATCATTTTGGATAATGGTAAGGCCTGAAATTATCAACTGGAATAAATGCAGAAAAAACATCTGTGCTCTCACATACTGAAGAGATACATTAATGTACTACACTGTTAATTGCTTTAAAGAATTAACCTCTATATTCTGAAAAGAGGAATCCCTCTAGCAGAATTTTTGCTTGCATAAGTTGTTATTAAAAAAAAAGGGAAACAAATTTCTCTCATACTCAAAAAGCGGCTCCTGCTCTCCCTGCGTTGTATGTCTGTAATATCTCTTTGCCTCATATTGTAGAGTATTTGTATTGTCATTGTAGAATATTACATTTTTATTATACTCTGTGGGTTTTTCCCAGTTCTGAAAACACTTTTATTTAAGTCTAATTTTCCGTAAAACATAAATAATTATGTACTTTTCATTTAAAGATTGGGGAAAGTGAAATGTGAGAGTCTTATTGTGAAATCAATGATTGTGAAAATACTATAAAATGTGCACAAGTAAAACTGTTATTAAAATCATAATATCACAATAACTGAGCAGCTGACTATTGCACAAACCACTTTACTGTCTTCTTTATTGCTGTCATTAGGTTAGCAGGAAATAGAGTGCAATAAGATATAATAGTCAGCTATTAGAAAGGAGTTGATGTAAGAGTGATGCATGAATTTAGTGGAAAAGTACTTCACTTTTGAAATTTCTTTTTGTAATTAGTATTATAAAACTAACTATTCCTGCACCATCTAAATCCATTGCAATAATTTCCCTCTGGCTGAAGCAGAATCCACTGCTGTGAGCAAAATCATCTGATTCTTTGAAAGCTGCCTTGATGATGAACACACACAACATATAGAATTCCAGCAGATGCTTTCAGTTTCTAGGATTAAGGTAACTTTACATTAATGTCTTCCAGGGGCATTATTTACAAAACCTGGTATCCTTCAGCTACACTGGGGTCTGAGGTCAGCAAGACAATAACATAAAAAATATATAAAATATATTTAAAAAATAATATTAAAAAATTGTCACATCTTTGTTAATCACAAACAAGAAAAGCCATGAGCTTGTACCAAATTCTGAGAATGCAGTATTTATATCACTGTATAAACTGCTGTTTTTACCATGCAGCGAATCGAAAGCCGTTTGCCATCACAGACTTTTGAATTGTACTGTTTGCACCTTAAATATACAGCATAATCATATGTTGCACAATTAAAAATTGAGTACATGTATTACTAAAAAAAGCAAGAATTATCGTGAAAATATTTTAAAACTATACTTCTGAAAGTCTAACAGGAAGCAAAATTCTTTGCATAGATCCTCATAATATAAGCATGGCTTTTCGCCCTTAAATTTAGCTTTAGTCAGGGTACAAGAAACATAAATGCTTCCATGGTAAACACATTATTGTAACAGATTTGTGAGCCAACTGTCTATGAAGAGTAATGACTGCCACAGGTTAATGCAAATCAGTCTCAGTAACAAAACAGAAAATTGTAACTTATTCTCATTATAAGACATTTTTCATAAAATGTCCATAGTGATAAAATTTAGTGCTTGTTTCTAGATGTACTTTCAATATCTGGAGAAATGGAAAGGAGTATAGAAGGCAGAAGGAGTTTGCAGTACATTGCTTTCCACAGAAAATTTAGTTTTGGGAAACTAAGAAGTTGTGACTTCGGAAAAGGATGGCCATGAATACTAAGTACCGCTCCTGTCTGCCAACTTACCGTCCTGAACTGAAATCAAAAAGCCAAAAAGATATGGATTCACTCATACCTTTAAAAAAAAAAAAAAAAAAAAAAGTCTTTTAGTTAATGGTAAAAAATAGATAAGGGAACTAGTTCATGCAAATCATCTCTCTGTTTCTACAAATTAAACAAAATATCCATGGACAGGATATATATTCCCCACCTTGTAGATTTCACTGGCTTTCTGAATGCTTGTTCACTTGACTTCCTCTTAGTTTTGGAAGGTAATTTGCCATTTGGCATCGGTTGCATTTCATTATTTCCAAAAGATTTGTGTTTTTCTCCTGCCTAGAGTGTCATTATAAATATGTCTAGGTATAAAAGACATTAG
Organism: Centrocercus urophasianus; assembly: GCF_019232065.1. Lineage (NCBI taxonomy): Eukaryota > Metazoa > Chordata > Aves > Galliformes > Phasianidae > Centrocercus > Centrocercus urophasianus. Next base: position 3,039,167 of record NW_024885532.1, read on the forward strand.
GATTCCACCTAAGATCTTCAGGATCATAAGATCTCACACCAAAAATGCATGTCATCTGCAGCAGGATGAGTAACAGCTATTACCCACTTTTTACATGGTGCTTTTGCATTCAAAAACAGATTGTGGCTCCTAAGCAAACTGATGAGACAATTTTTCAGATCCCGAAAGCTTACTTGTTATTTTCAGCCAAGGAAAGAACTTACATCAGTCAAACTAAATTGCCTGAGACCACTGTCTCCATTAACCAGATAGGAAATGCACACTTTTGTACAGCACAATGGATTATTTCCAACACCAAGGACAAGCTACTAAGCTCCAAATAAGACTATGCCTAGTTTAGCATCTTAAGTTAGATAAGGTGTATTCCAAACTGCATTTCTTTTGTGACCTTCTTTTTCACGTGGTTCTTTTATTAATTAAAACTCAAAGCTGTGTACTGCATGATCTTACAGAATTTGAAGGAGTCCATTTTCACGTTACTACTTAATGAATGAAAATCAGCAGCTCAATTTTTCAGTGTTAGCAGAAAAAGAACAACGTACAAATACAAGGTCCTCTCCAAAATACATGTTAGAAAGGTAAGGAAAGATGGGGAGGAAGGGATTCTCTATCAGGGAGCGTAGTGTCAGGACAAGGGGAAATGGTCTTAAACTAAAAAAGGGGACGTTTAGGTTAAATGTTAGGAGGAAATTATTTATCTAGAAGTTAGCAAGACACTGCTACATGCTCTCCAAAGAAGCTGTGGATGTCCCATCCATGAGGTGTTCAAGGACATACTGGATGGGGCCCTGAACAGCTTGACATAGTGGGTGGCAATCTTGCCCATAACAGGGGGTTGGAACTGGATGGGCTTTCAGGTCCCTTCAAACTCAAACCATTCTGTTATCCTTTGGTATGCTTACAGACTATATGAGGAAGGCAACAAAGATTTGAACACACGGATTTATTTCATTTTATATGAAATACATCACATTACTGCACACGACAGAGTGCAGCCAATAGCTTCTCAAAGCCATAAACATGTAACTGAGACTAAACAACTCTTAATTTCTCTAAGACTGACAGGCAAAGTATCTATAGGCAAATACCAAAAATTCAAATTGAAAACAGGAAGTCAAAAACCATAAAAATACAAAGACTGCAAATGGACAAAGAGAGAACAGCAAAGGAATGTGGGGTAAAAAAAGAAATAAATATTCCCAGTTTGGATCTTTTCTCATTTTATTCATCTGCTACAGGTAGAGCTTTCATTTTACTCGTATCTCCTAAAACAGTAATCTCACAAAAATCAAAAACTATCTGGAACAAAAAGAAGAAAATGAGAGCACTAACATCTGCGTAACAATCAGGGCTCTTAACTCTCAGTAGATATTGTGTGGATCAGAGTTTCCCAGATATTTTTTACTACAAATTCCTCTAAAATCAAAGTATGATTTTAAGTCCTGTATGATTCCTTGTCCTGAAGTCACCACTGAATATCTTCCTTGGTTTCAAAGTTTTTGCTACTCACGAATGAATTGTATTTTGGTTAAAGTGCATTCAGATAAAAGCTTCCTAAGGTTATTTTTGTAAAGAATTGCATGGGTCAGGTTCAAAGCCAAAGCTTTACTGAATTACTTACTTTATTAAGAGCTACCAGATGAAAACAGAGTCCTTAATGTTTTTTAAGTTAATGAGCATTCAACTGAGGTCTCTTGTACAAGTACAACAAGAACATGTAAATATAGTAAACCTTTTCCCTGAGCTTCCAATCGAGAGCTATTATCTTTGTCAGCAGCTGACAGCAATTGATTTACTGTGATCTCAACACTAATTATACCTACAGGGGGTAACTGCACTGATAAATTACTATTTACCTTCTCATGTGGATTCTAAACAACATGATCATGCTTTTTCAAATAATACTGTCTCTTGATAACAGCCTCACGTGCCTCTGGGAAAGTATAAATATTCAGAGTATTATTATTAGTTGTTTTGCTGTTTAAAGTGGTGATGGACTTTGAGTAATTTGAACAAAGGATCCATGCCATGATTCAACAGGTGATTATTTTTTCTTCTCCAAGGTCAATTCAGAAAGGGTAAATTAACTATAGGTTACTGGTGCACAGTACCTATTAAGACAATATGGTGAGGCTGCAAAAGTCTGAACAGTGAATTCTGAATTGCTTAATGATTTTTTATAATTCAAATTCAAATTACAATTGAGTCCAAAGTAAAATGCTTGAGTTCCAGGAGAGCAAATCTGCTTGAGGGAGGATGTTCAAGAACAAGAAAGCTGAGTTATAATGGGCGCTTTGAAAATCTACAGTAAGATGACCTTACCTTTCAGTACTTTTAGCTAAAAATTAAGATCATGACTTTATATCCTTTGACCTAATATCATAAAAATCTATTCATTACCAGAGTCTATTCATTACAACTGTCAGTGTAAAGAGTGTAGTTTGAGAGACAGTGTACATAAAATTATGTTTCAGTTGAAATTCAGGAACCATTTTGGCAACTGGATTAGTTGTCAGCATACCTGGTGAACTTCTGAGTAGGGTATTATCAGCCTGCAGTACCTGTAATCTTTGGTTAAAATACTGCCAGCTAAGAAAACTTCAAAATTATGCAAGGAACATTAAAACAATGTTAAAAGCTATAAACACCATGAGAATTCCCTCCAAGATTTCAGGCAGAAGTGCAATCTGATTGGCATACATATTGTAATAATCTTTTACAAAACATGTATAGCATTAGAAAAGACAAAACAAAATCAGTAACAGCAACATAAAACAATGTGGGAGCAAAAGCAAAGAACCTGCAGATTTTGCTCCTGACATCACATAATCCTAATTTTTTTTGACACATTATATAAATTTGAATATTTCTATTTTTGTATATTTCTAGTATAAGTATTAATAAGGATGAGTCAGAAGATTACCTGTGGGCTGATTGAAAATAATAATGGTCTGGGGGAAAAGCTTGTTTCCTATCTATCTGAAGTCTAACTAGCATCTTATGTCAAACATTGTATTTCTAACAAGGTAAAGCTACCTGTAAGATATAAGAATCAGCACTTGCTAGAGAATATTTCATTTTGTTTTAAATCTACACATGACATGCTGCCAATGCAGGCAACATGTTTCACGTCTGCTCAAAGAAATACAGTGAATTTAAATGCTCCAGGGTTAATTTTCATGGCTACTGTATACTGCCATTATGCTGCTCCTATTTTCTTTCTCCATATAATCATAAAAATATTTCAGCAAATTATAACAGAGGTGATGATTAACATCATATGAAAAAACAGAATTTCAACATGGAATACTTAATGTTTACAACAAAAATGACTGATTTAATGAGAAGTGTTTACCTCCAGTAAGCTATTAAGATCATCATACCTCCAACACACACAATTACATCATCTAATAAATAAAGAAAAGCATTCTTTAAACTATGGGGGTAAGCAGCAGAAAGGAAGAAATTTATCAGTGCTTAATGAAGAGCTTGGCCTATTTTAAGTGCAGAAAATATTTATGGATCTCTAACTTCAATAACAGCATCCAAACTATGTGGAGACTTCCAGTTTCAAGTGGGTTATTCTAGTCAATGTTATTTTTCTGCATAACAGCCCCCATTGAAATAAATTTCCGTCCATGATACAAAGCAAATGAACATCCTGCCAAGAAAGAATAGTTTTGTCTACAAAATGTGACTTTGTAAAACTTGGCAAAAGGATGTGCTACAGAATGACTAATCAAGTGAACCTATCATGAACAGCAGGAAATAAGAGTAATTTTAATTCAACATTTTGTCAATATCATCTTGCAAAGCGGTATAATTAAAGGACACTTTAATTCCCTGTCTATAAACAATTTATAAAATATAATGATAAAGGTCCTTAATAGCAGTCCATCACTTAAATAGTTTTGTCTGCCGTGTCGGGAACAACTGCTCCAAAAAGGCAGTCCTGATAGGTGACTGATCAACTCTTCAGAAATTTGTTATTTCATTTGTCCTTTCTAGCAGATAAAGAATAGCTACGGTTATCTCATGACAGCAATGCCAAGAACATCAGGTCTAAAGTTTGGTAATACCACAAGAAGTGAGATAGAATCACAGTATCCACAACTAACAGCCATTCACTTTTTTTTTTTTTTTTTTTTTTTTTTAATTTATTTCATTTCAGTTGGGCTTTATTCTGCTCATCTTAATACCTAAATTTGGGTAACAATTAAATTCCACCCAGAGTGCAAAATAATTTAGACCAGACGACAGATGACAAAGACTGATCTCCATGTGAAACCAACACTAAACTTGTTTACTGACAGAAAAAGGTAAATTCTGCCAAAGAAATAGAAAATGAAACTATATTGTGACAAAGATATTTTATTCTATTATGTTCACCAGAAACCACTAAATTTTTCTAAATGAAACAAATTAAACAGTATTCATCCAAGGCTATTACAAACTACCAAATAAATTATCTGGATATTCAGAAAATATTTGATTCTGATAATTTCTGAAATAAAATAATCTGATTATAATTTAAAAAAAATTGAAAAAGCTTAAAAATTTGAAAAGTTCCTTCATATAATTTATGCTATCCTCATATGACAAAATGGTGTAGCATTTTTGGAAACAGCAAATTCAGAAAGTTCTTAAAAGGTATAGAATAAAAGCACAATTGATCCAATACATAACTTTAAGGGAAACAGACCTTCTTGGCAACCTTCTTAATTTTTAAAGAGGTAAATAAGATGATAACATAAATTATATCCATTAATAATTAAGAAAAAGCACTGTTTGAAGCGAAAACGTGATCAACTTTAGATCACTGCAGTTAGAAGACCATGAGGTTTTGTAAGCTCCTGTGTGTTGATTTACTGTGTTTCTTAGAACAAAATATAAAATCACTGCTGATACAATTTGCAGACAACAAAAACTTGGTGGAGATACAAATAATGAAGTGGTCGGGCCAACAGGCAAAGCTGGATCTTGTGGAAATATGCAGTTACTGCACAGACTAGATCAAAATATATCTGCCAAATGAAAGGTCAGAGGTTTGTAAGGGGAGCATAGAATCAAAGAATCATAGAATCATAGAATGGTTTGGGTTGGAAGGGACTCAAGGATCATTAAGCTTCAATACCCCTGCCATAGGCAGGGCCACCAACTTCCATATCTAATACTAGACCAGGCTGCATAGGGTCCCATCCAATCTGGCCTTGAACTCCTCTGGGGTCAGGGTACCTACAACCCCTCTGGGCAGCCTGTTCCAGCACCTCACCACTCTCTCTGTAGAGAACTTCCCCTTGATATCCAACTTAAATTACCCCTCTTCCAACTTAAAACCATTTCCCCTTGTCCTGCTGTTATCTACACTTGTAATGAGTTGACTCCCCTCCTATTTGTAGGCTCCCTTTAGGTACTGAAAGGCTTCAATTAGGTCACCTCACAACCTTCTCCAGGCTGAATAAACCCATCTCCCTCAGCCTGTCTTCGCAGGGGAGGTGCTCCAGTCTCCTGATCATCTTTGTGGCCCTCCTTTGGACCCTCTCCAACAACTCTCTGTCTTTCTTGCACTGGGGGCTACAAAGATGTCCAGGTCTGGACGCAGTACTCCAGATGGGGCCTCTGGAAGGCAGAGTAGAGTGGGACAATTGCCTCTCTGTCCCTGCTGGCCACCCCTCTTCTGTTGGAGCTCAAGATACCATTTACTTCCTGCAAGAGCACAGAGTAATGTAGTATCTTGTAATAAGCTGATACAGAATGTCCTATATATTGACAAATAGAGAGCTAAACTCAGATTCCTGTTATGACCACATGGTTATACAGGATAAAACAATCTTTGGGACCATATAAAGTCAGAATTGATACACATATCTGCTTTTTGCAAAGGCTAAGAAATTATTTTTGTCATGTGGTTGATGGTTGATTGGTTGTGGCAATGGTTGTAACATTATCGAAAACCTTAATTCTGCCAACCATCATTAGTCTAGCTCTAGTTGGTGCTTAAAACTCATTCTAATAAACAACAGGAACAAAATCAACAGTAACATATTGCCAGGCATGAACTCATGCAGAATACCAAAAAGTAGAGGCAATACATGAAAGGAAAGCAAAAATATCTAAGCTTTTCTTGCAGAAAATGTATAACATAACATATGCAGCAAACTAATTAACCAATTATGCAAATTTGTGCCTTCCTTAAAAATCTTAAGACAGTCACACACATCCAGCAACGACTGTGAAAAAGATTTTATGCTACTGAGCAGATAAAAGAAAGAAGGTAAGAACAGCAGGCAGCTTACATGTATGTCAACGGTTTATGGGCTGGTTCGGCCCAGTTCCATGACGAGCAGGGCAGAGGGATTTCCCAAAAACCGCGCCTCCGGAAAAAGGGAACAGGGGACCCCAAAATAATTAAAAACAGCAGCAACGGTCTGAGGAGAAACAAACTAATTTACTAAATATAGTGCTGGAATGCAAAATAACACACTATAATACAATATAATCAGAATTGAAACTTAGAAATCATGTATAATGAGAGAGAGAACGTTCGAAAAGTGGATAGGCCTCACCACAAGGCTGAGGTGAGATGCGCAGTCCAGTTGAGCAGCAGGGAGACAAAGAAGAGCGGACGAAGAAGAGCGCATCAGGTGACCTTGCCAGGAGTGACCTTGCCATCTCCTCTCCGTGACTACAAAGTCCCCTGGGGAATGTAGTTCTTCTTCTCTTCCGGGCAGGTACCGCGAACTTGAGCATTAACAGTTAAAGTCCCAGTGCCCCATGATGTTATGATGTGGAATACCAAAAACCAAAAATCACAAAACCATGATACACGTATAAGGAGTATTACTTTTTAAAATAAAAGACACTATCTTTCTCACAGATGGCCTTATTTCATACTTTTTCTTCCCATTTGTTGTGTAAAGGCTGCTCTGAAAGTAATGCCTCCTATTTTATTACGTTGGCCCACAGTTGACAGAAGATTGGTGGTATGGTAGTAGAGGTTGAACCTTCCCAACAATATTCCATTATATTTTGTTGCCATGCGACAAATGGCAGCAGAGAGGCCGTCTGACAAAATGGCTTTTGACATGAGAGTGCATATGAAGCAAAGGTGTGCCACTGAATTCCTCCATGTGGAAAAAAATGCATCTATATTCATTGGCGCTTACTGAATATTTCTGGAGATCAACAAGTGGATGTGAGTACAGTGAGCTGGTGGGTGGTGCACTTCAGCAGTAGCGACAGCAAGACTGAAGACAAGCCTCATTCTGGGTGACCATTCAGATTTTAGTAAGTGCAGCTTGCAGGTTCTTGTAACAAGATTTTAGGAAAGAGAAAGAGAAAGAGAAAGAGAA
>NW_024885532.1:3046528-3129853 GCF_019232065.1 Centrocercus urophasianus
AGAAAGAGAAAGAGAAAGAGAAAGAGAAAGAGAAAGAGAAAGAGAAAAATGACTAACTGTAAGGACAACAGTAGTGACCAGACAACATAACTTTCGAAATATTATCACTTAAAAGTTGCATTTAATACTAATAGCTCATGAGAAATTCTGTACGTTAATAAAATAATTCTGTTATGATGACACATGGACAATTAGGTATTCTAAAATCATCTGTACCAGAAATGTCATTTGCAATACACTGAATCACATTTACCCTGATACTTTTATGTCCAGGCTTTACTATTATTTACAAAGCTTACAAGTAAATTGAGGATTCATTGTTGAGAGGTAAAATAGATATAATTCAAGAACTTGACATTCTTTTCTGCAGAGTTCCATATTTTCTTTGCAGTGCTTAACAGTGACTGAAACCTGTTTCAACTATTATCAAAAACATACAGAAATAGACAAGAGATAAATCAGGTAGAGATCACTCTCTGCATGATGACAGTAACATACTGTCACAATATCCCATGTACGAAAAAAAACAAGCAAGAGATTTCAAATCATCACTCTTTCTGCATGCAGTACTGACAGCCAGTCAAGAACAGGGGTCAAAATTTCTGATTAAACCGATTTTATTCATTTTCTTTTTAGCACTGCAAACATATCTCATAAAATCAAACTTTATGAAAACCTCTTTGCCTACAGTCAATTCAGGTGAAATAATTAGGATCAACTTGTGGGTTTAAACATTGTCTTATAAACATAATATTTTCTGAGTATTATGCTTCAAATTTGACTAGTCATTGCAAATTACATAGAATAAATAATATATAAAATAGAATAAAACATACAAAGTATAGATGCCACAATTACTACACGAATTTGTTTGCAAAACTAACAAACATAAAAGCTAAATCATCAGTCTCATATGCTATAAAACCATATAGTTATCTTCAATAATAACTGAAGTATATGCTACTATTATTATACACCCAGAGAAACTATTACCATTAGCTCATATGAGTACAAATATTTTCAGTTCTATCCCTTTTACTTACTCTGGGGGAGAATTTCAGGGACCATACTCTTTGATTTTCAGTAAAATGTGTAACTTCATTCTACTTCAGCCATTTTAAGTGCTTTAACCAAGTTCAATAGAAGACAGAATATGTGCAAAAGCAGCACTTAGATCTTATTTATGGTAAAGTTTAAGAGACTCACTACACACTGCCATATGCTTTCTCTTTAGACATACTGTAGTGGCAATGGAATGTCTTTGTATGCTTGTTTTTCTACACTTACAGTGCAATGCAAGTTTTTTATTTTTTCTAATTCTTTGGGAAAGACTGCAGCATAAATTATTAGTACATAGATTCTAGGTATCCTATACATTCATGAACCACCATAGCCTAATTACTGAAAAATAATTAAACCATAACTTAAGTATTATTTATTAGGGAAAAATATTGAACTTACAAAAACTTGCCAAACAATCAATTGCTCCTCTGCTTTTCTCACTTCTGACTGGTTGTGCACTCCAGAAGAAGATAGAATGTAGCCTTTACTAATTAACTACTCCGTCACTACAATTTAGTTTAAGAGTGAATGGCTTTCATGTTAGGAATGAATGACAGGAGAATTCCACTGAACTTACTGAAACTCTGGGCATTTATCACATGCTGTTTCACATACTATTGCTGAACAATGTCAGCCTCACCTTCTTAAAAAGCCTTTATGAAATACAAAGTATATGACCACTATACTTCAGCAATGAACCCTCCAAACAATAAAGAACAGCTCTCCAAGTAGTTTGCGATTAAAAGGTTCTGTGAACCTTTCTTGTTTGCTTAGCACATTCTTTTGCAAAGTCTAGGAAACTTATTCAACTGATCAAGATGTTGCTTGGTAGCAGTTTCATCATTTGTTTCTTACTGGGAAGATTAAACCAAGAGCATTTCAGCACCGCAGTCAATCTCCACCACGGTGAGTCAACTGAGAAAGGCAATGCAGAAAAGATCTAATCTGAAATTCACATAAACACAATTGCTAATCAGATGCAGCTTCTGATAAAAATTCCACTTAAAGCTTTTTGCTTTACATATCACCAGCAAGAAGAAGGAACTGTTTAGCACAACATTAGGAGATAACTGGAAAACTCTTGTCATTCAAAAGAGGAGAAAAAACAAAAGAAAAACCCAAATGCTAGTAGCTAAATGTTATAAGAATTTTAATTATGTGCTGCTATAATAGTGTTTTATTAAAAGCAGACTATGGACAGACTGAATGAAGTGATATAAGAGTAATTTCTAGTGACACCTAATATACTTAAGCTTCACGTTTTACCAATAAATTAAATACAGCTGTGACTATCTTTTGTCACTGAAGACAATCTTCATGGAATGACCAACATCCACTTTGAAACAGCATGCAGACTGCCAACAACAGATGTTCTCGAGGCATTCTGACTGCAGAACTCTATAGAGGAAGCTTTTGGTATTGTGCTAAATGACTCATAAACAAGCCAAGGGCTGTTTGGACAATTAAAAAAAGTCAACTCCGGAACACGGCATGTACCCTGATATTTTCTGATTAATAAAAACACAGCTTTACTTTCCAAAGACTTAAAGTTCTTAGCTGGAAATTAAATGGAGCACAGGTCAAGATTGGAAAAAATGTTAGTAAACATTCAGTGACAATGCATCCAGAGGAACTGTTTTATCATCTGTAGATCACACGATATTTAAAAGTCCCTAACTTTAAGATTAAACACTAGTAAAAATGCCTTTACCAAGAAAGTTGTCAAACACATTGATGCCCCGTACCTTCAAGTTTTCAAGAAGCATTTGGACAACGCTCTGATTAATGTGCTTTAACTTCTGGTTAGCCTTGAATAGGTCAGTCAGATGGACTAGATGTACTTTGAATATCCCTTCTAACTCAACTGTTCTATTCTATTTCTTACTCACTAGACAAACACTGTGTTTCTAAGTTTCATTTTAGAAGTCTACATGTCAAAACATAGGGCTAACTTTAGGTAAAATAACTGGAATACACTGAAAGAGGTCACTGCTGATAATGAAGAAAATAGCACATGTGTGCCCTACATAACAAAGTAAATTACCCACAGGACACACACAGAGGTTATAGTTGACATAGGACGAAAAGTGATTTATTTAGTGAATAATAAATCAGGGAATAAGCATAAATATGTCAAAGCATAAGATTACCAATCCAAATGCATTCTAATTTTTCATTTTAGTGATTTTTTTTTTCATTAGTAGGCCTCTACTGACCTCTGACATAATAGAGATGTCATGCTTTGATGGTTTTTAATACAGAACAGAACTTTATTAGTCACAGCAACCATCCAGCTTACCAGTTATGACAACCTACAACACTGCAGATTAGCACATAAATGCAAAAGCAGATATTACTCATTACAATCATCCTTTGAAATTTTACTGAAGTGTACTTCAGTGAAAAGTACTTATGCTAAAAATAACATTAATGTATTGTGTACTTAACCACTCAGTATCTTACTATGCTTGCAAATGCAAAAATCTAACATGATTTCACTACCATATTATTTCTTAAATGTTCAGTGAAATATATGAAATGTACGTTATGGCAAGAATACATATGACTGATTTCCATATGAATTCTCAACTGAATACAATAATATTAAATATTAATAAATTTCATTCTAAATTCCTAGAACGTATCATTGAAAGAGTGTATATATGCTAAAATCTTATTTTGCCTGATCATCTATTTTAAAGAACAGAATCAATCTCAACTTACAGTGATACATCCCAATCAGTACAGAGCAAACATAAAAACAATGAAACAGAGAAGATTAAGTTCCTTTTTTCAGAATAGTTCTCACAAGCATTAAAAATGAAGGAAAACAATTATTTTTACACATGAAACACCATAAATAGCATTTTTATTCCACTTAGTCTCGTAACAGCCTGGTTGGCTCCAGTCATCTTCTATCATAATTGAAAGAATTATGGAATAGCTAATTTACTAATAAAAATGCATCCCTTCTGTCTTCCTTCCCTTTTTTGGCACATTTGCAGCTAAAATGTTTTTCCATCTTAAGACTCTTGTACAAAGATGTTGCCAGGGAGCCCCCCAACTCTGCCTTTTGCTCTGGAAAGTATTTTCTGAAACAGGAAAAAAGCCGACAAAAATATCATAGAAGACCAAATAAATAAATAAATAAATAGCCACCGCAAACAAGCAAAAAAACCCAACAGCTTCGTTGAAATGCTCCCCTTTCTGTAGATCTAGAGTTTGAACAGAATAATTAGAATCTCCTGCTTCTTCAATGAGAGTTTTATGAGCTTTAAAGGATATTGTCCAGGTGACCAAGATGTGTACAAGTTCAACATCTGGCATGTGATCCTTTCCATAACGCTGGGCTGACAAAAATGAACCTTCACCTAAAATAAATTATCCTTTCCAGGGAACGAGCTAACAAGGTTCTTTGTTTACTATGTTATAATAAAGTTATTAGTAAATGAAGTTTACTATACTTTACTTTAGTAAATAAAGTTTACTATGTTAAAATATATAATAAAGATATTTGAAATTTTATATTTAAGGCAAGGATATGGATCCAAACAAGTTCTACGCTATACAAAAGCAAGTTATTCTTGTTAAACTGCCAGTAAATACTTAGTTCACGGTACTGATGCTTTAAAATTATTATATTTCAGTGTATAAGCTAATATTATAAGAAAAACATGGTCCCAGTTGAAGAAGTAATTATTTTTTTGTTTTCCTACAGGTCTATTACAAAATCACAAAATTATATTTAACAGCTAAAATATTTTTCCAGTGAGACTGATGACAAAACTTATGTTAATTTCTCACTCCTTGCTTTCATAGGTACAAGTATGAACTGGGGGAGGGGAAATGAAAAACCCCCTCACCTTTTCGATTGTAGCTCCAGAAAGGAACAAAAGCTTCATGGAACAAAAAGTAAAAGTTCAAAGAAGAGTCACTTCTTAAGTTTATGGCATTCAAGCATAAAGCAGAACAGAAGACTTCCTCTATTTTCACTTTTCTTTAAAAGGAATACTAAGGCATTCTACTAAAAACAAATAAATAAATAAATGGAAATTAAAAACGAAGTTTTCTGCTGTCAGTAGAGAATTCTAAGTTTTCTTTTGCATTTTATGACAAGAGCTTTCTGTTCTATCTAGTCATCTAGGATATCAATTACCAATCCTCTATTTAAAAAAATGAACTTTGATGAATTAACATCACTTCAGATTTTTATTTTCTTGTCATTAAATGGTTAAATTTATAAGTGTTATGTCATTACTTGCATTTTTCCTTCAATCTACTTAAATTTTTTGTTATTCTATGATCGATACCAAATAAAAGAAACAATTTTATCATACTATGTGGACTGGATCAGGACAAAAAGCCATCTACACCAACACTGTGTATGAAGCAGTACTATATATGCTTCCTGAAAATTCTTACATTAGACCTGGTATTCTCCAGTTTCCAATTTAGACTAGATTTTGTTAGCCAGAGGTGGTAAATTTGCATTTACTAGTGAACTACTCTGTGGAACTGAATTGATGTAAATGTTTTGCAGCCACTCCATCTCAATGCCGTTAAATTCACAGCTTCCTGAGAAGAACCACCTTCTAAGAAACTCATTTATGCCTCCTATTATTGGAGGACAGAGTGAAAAAAGAATCTCTGTTTATCACATGCATCCGACAGCATCTTTTCTGAGGTGATTAGAAATAAATAAAAATGTTTCTGAAATGCAAGCTTACTGTGACTCCAGTGCTGTTTTCTTTTCTTTGCTAAATTCCTAACAATTCAATTTTAGTTTGGTTTGTTTTATTAAGGTTTTTTTTTACTCCTATTGAGTACTAAGTTGACATACTTACAAAACTATCATAAATTCAGTATCTCTCAGCACTAAATAGCAGTAGCTCACAGCCACTGTTTTGTGTTTTGTTTTTTTTTTTAACATAAAATTTACTTTTTCCTTTTCCATAAATGCTATTAAACTGAGTGTCATATGGCTTTCTTACATTTACAAAAAAAAACTTAAAATACTTAACTTGAGAACAAACATTCTTGTATTTATTTGTAAAGAAAAAAAAAAAAGAATAGTCTGGGGAAGCAGTTAGATATTAAAATGTAGGTGTACAAAGCTAGTATGTGCTACTCATTGTAGCAGCACAGTACAGAGCACATCTGTGAAAATACACAGGATTCATTTTACACTTTGATGTGTGGCCTTTGTTTCTTGAAAGCGATCTGCTTTGCACTGATAACTCCACATACTGTTTGATGCAAGGCCGGTTACGTAAGATTCCCCTAATGAATTCCCTCAGGGCAGCTATAACCTGTGCTCTCATACATCTTGGAAGGATTAACTCCTAAAACTAAAAAGTTAAAATTGCAAAGTAATCTATAAATAAAATAGCACTTTCACTAAGAAACCTCAGGTCATTTTAAATTTCTAGGTTTTCTCCATCTTTTATATTAATAGACTGTCAGCTGTAGTTTTGTCAGAAAATCATACTATTGATTCAATACAGAGGCTTTCCATATCTTATTTATGTGGTTCTAAAATACATATCAATGCTTGATCATACTTTCACTAACTGGTAACAGCAGCTGGCTTTCCAGAAACAGAGTATCCTATAATTCACTGAAAAACACTGCAGTAGATTTCTGAGAGAAGAAAAGTATGTTGAAGACTGAACATAGAAGTCAACAGGAGTTTTCACTTCTGACACTGACTTCTGTTTAACTCATCATGGTAACTTCTAGATTAAACTTAAACAAAGTTCCCCTCTGTACTGATTCAACACCTCAAAGTTTTAGTATTTTGCATGAAATTTTGTATTATGTTCAACTAACATCTGCCATCACTCCTCAAAATCCTCTGCAACGCTTTGTGGAAAGCTACCTTCGGTTTCATGATGACAGCAACTGGGTCACTGGTTTCAGAAATCCTATATCAGTCAAACTCATTCCATCACTATGTGGAAAACATTGTAATAAATAACATGCCAGACTTGATTGACCAAGTGCCCAGGGCTGGGCAGTGTCACTCAGTAGGGAAAAGCCACCACGACAGTGTGGGGCAGGGGGTAGGGTGCAGGACTATACGAGCTTATGATTGAAATTGTTATTAAACCATCCTGCATCTGAAGAATATAGAATATTGGAAACTCCAAAAAGAAATGGCTATGTGAACACGTAAAATAACAGATGTTACTCTGCTTTACAATACTTCTCTTGGAAGTTTATGTTGTCAGAAGGAAACAGATCTAGTAAGACTGAAAAAAAAAAAATAAACAGTTTTTTGCCAACAGAATTAGAATACCTATGTAAATTAATAAATATATTACCACTACTCTACAAAAGAAAGGCTTTTTAATTTACTATGTTGCATGCATAAACACATTTTATTCAGATTGTAAAAAGGAAGATAAGCAATGGCTAAGGGCAAAGGCTACACTTTTCATTTCAACAAAACAAGTGTAAGTAGATGAGAATTAGATGGAAGCATTATATGCAGACAGAACATACTATTTGGAGAAAAAACTTGTAATAGGGGTCTAAAAACAGAGATTGTCAACATATTACCATGGGAGATTGATAGATGCATAACTGTTCTAACAGAGGCAGGTCACTTCCAGTCATGAAATAAAACAGAAATCAGCCACATTTATAGAAGGAGATTATCAGTAAAAAGCTTGCAAACGTTCAGAAATAATTAAACAGAAGGTATTCTCCCAGTTCAGTCTTCCCTGCCACTGAAGTTTGACTCCTGGTATGGTCAGATCAAGGGGTTTGATTTCCTTTCTTATTCTGGCTGCAGCAAGCTTGAGTAGGACTGTCTGGTAGATGCCTTTGGCAAACACACACCTCATAAACTGAACAGCTTACCCTTCTTCCCCTTTTTTTTTTTGCCCTCATTTTGGTCACTCTTCATTCTCCCTTTCTCTGTCTCAGTCTTTTCCCACATACACAACCCATCCTTAGTTTTTCTTCTTTGGTCTCTGTTTTGCTACATCTGAATCCAAATTCAGTACGTCATTACCTCTTTAATCTCAACTAATATCTATGTCCTGCTAGCCTGGCAAGCCTCCTCTCCTCTAGAGATCTTCAATAATCCCCACTGGCTATGTGCAACACTCAGCCATTTCTCACTTAACTTTCTATTAACTACCTAAGAAATCCAGCCAGCCTCCACACCACTATTGGCAATTTCTTCACTACACACACTGTCATTTGTCACAAATAGCTATTCCTCATGTCTTTTCCAGTAGTTTCCAGCATCCTGATGATCTTATTCTCAGGTTAGGAAACATTTGCCCTCAGCCCTGCCTACTTTTCTCTGTTGACCGCAGAAGAAAGGCCACAATGCTTATAACTTACATGACTAGAGTTGCAAGGAATTAACTGGAGTGGAAGGATTTATTTAGCTACATAAGATCTTGCAGGGCAGTCTGACCTTACTTGGCCTACAGACTGAATCTTCATATATATATGACATGAGCTAGTTTCTATCTAAGAGTTGTGCAGCTGTCTAGGTAGCTTCTCACAGGGGCCACCCTTCTTTGCATTCCATACTTCTTGTTTTGAAGTTCTTGACTTCCAGTTTGATCTCTCCCAACATCTCTATGTTCTTCTCTGTTGCCTCTATGAAGTATAAAAGCCAAGAAGCGTTTCTTCCTTTCTTACCTACCATCTTCACTGAAAATCCCAGAAATATGCATACCAACATTTTGTTTATACCCCAGGGATACCAGAATTGAATTTCACCTACTTTATAAGTAAAAAGCTTAGTGATTCTCTGCTTCCCCTCTTCCTCTTACATGGGACAGGGAGGCCTTAAACCTTCTTCAGACTTACTAGAAAAGAGAATGTAGATCCCCTTCTTTTGCTAGTTCTTATTCAAACTTGGAAATACTGGAAAAAAACAGGGAATTCTCCTCATTCTCTCCTCATTGGAAGAATACAGAGGAAAAAGCAAGTCCACCTCATATCTCACACCAGGAAGCAAAAATGGGAGTCATCATCCATAAAGGCAGCGAGAAGACGCAGTTACCCCATCTTGAATTTACTTTGAACACATAAAGCTCATAGTTTTCCATAATGCCATACAGTCTCCATGTTTTTTAGGGATACAATTTTATTTGTATGTAACTTAGCCATACTTGTTTTCAGCTTTCCTTATTTACTATTTTCTTAGTATCAGTTCTGTCTTGCATACTTTCAGGATCAGAGTGACATTATCCGTACACTGTAGGTATTTAAGATCATCGCTTATTCTGAGTTCTCCAAAAGTTTCACTTAGCAGTGGGTGAAACCTTGAAGTCTAGGAAACAAAAATAACTTGGGGAAACTGTGAAGGAAGAAGTGCAGTCACCCCTCATCATACTCAACTAATCCTCCAACAAAAACATGCAATAAAAGATCACATGCAGGTTCATGAAAAAGTCCAGATATATGCAAACAAGTATTAACAAAGAATGCAAGAGAAGTATAGAAAAAATTTAGCTTCTGTATGTGTCATTAAAGTGAATGATATCGTAAAATTATATGTATTTTTTTAACAATAAACTTTTATTTTCTTGCTTAAGAAAGAGATACTGTATGAAAGAACCAGTAAAACTATTTGTGGATTGGATAAAATATTTTACAAGGCAGTACTACGACAGTAGCTTTGCTTACCAAAACCATTTCTGAGAATTGTATCATTACACTCATAAAGAGAATATTATGTGGAGAAAATACTGAATGTTAAAGGACTCTTCAATCTACCAGAAAAGATGTTCAAATGCATTAAGGATCACCCACTGGATCAAATTATCAAATAAAGTTATGGTTTCATCATCTCCTACTGAAAACTCAATAAAGAAACAGTAGTCAAATTTTACCTATTAAACTCCATGTAGAGGTAAATACATAATGTTTGACTAGATGATCTAGTGATACAACTTACTCAAAGATTTTATCACAGCTCAGACAGGTCTCCAGTCATCAAAATCTACAACTAGGGAATTATAAGATCTGTGGGAGAACAGTATATTTTTCTCACCTTGAGTGGACTCTCAGAATTTGCAGCTAGCCATCAAAAACTACAAACTGTCTAAACATCAGAGAGTCGTGGACTAGTACTATAGCAATGAATCCAAACTGACACAGGGAGTCACGTCAATCTGTATCTTAAAACATCTGGGTTTCTGCAGAGGAAAAAAAAAAAAAAAAAAAAAGTACAAATGGAATAATTCAGTCTTTAAGGCTTGAATTCATTTATAATTTATGTCCTTTTAAGTCCAGAGTCCAAAAGCTGTGCATTAATACTACAGCTTCAAGTCAGTAAATGAACACTTGCAGTAATTACAACAGAAAATGGAAATAAGCTTCCTCTTTTTTACTGCATTTAATCCATCTCACGATGTTTCTGTCAGTGTTTCTTTCTTCGTATGTGGGCATGTCATTGCCTGGAGCACTGGTTTACATACTATATTCCACATGATTTTAACACAACTAGAAGAGATTTTGTATATTTTTAAAGTATTTTAGGGATAATTTGAGATCTGAAGAGCAGTTCTAAAATCAATTTCTACAGTGTGAGTGAATTATATATTACACAGTAAGTCTAAAAAGGCTTGTAATCTAGATGTGATTTTGAGTAAGTGGAAATGGGTAGCATGTAACAACTGGAGAAAAAAAAAAATTTAGATTATCCTAATCTAATAAAATCACATTTAAATGAACACTTTAAAACGTGTTTGATAGATGATTGGATGATCCCCTTCTATTTTATGCTGGCAGAAGCTAGTAAGGAAAAAAAAAAAAAAAAAAAAGGAAAATCACAGAATGGCCTGGGTTGGAAGGGACCTTAAGGATCATGAATCTCCAACCCCCCTGCCACATGCAGAGCCACCAACCTCCACATTTAATACTGCTGCCCAGAGCCCCATCCAATCTGGCCTTGAACACCTCTAGGGGTGGGGCATCCACAACCTCTCTGGGCAGCCTGTGCCAGCACCTCATCGTTCTCTCTGCGAAGAACTTCCCCCTCACATCCAACCTAAATCTTCCCTCACTCAACTTCAAACCATTTCCCCTTCTCCTGCCATTATCTACCTTTTTGAAGAGTTGATTCCCCTCCTGTTTGTAGGCTCCCTTTAGATATTGAAAGGCTGCAATGAGGTCACCCCGCAACCTTTTCTCCAGGCTGAACAAGCCCAGCTCCCTGGGGAGAGGAAAGTAAAAGCCTACTACTAAAAAAAAAAAATAAAATAAAATAAAAAAATTAAAGGTATGTATTGTATGACTGTGAAGGGAGGAAATCTGACCACAAGTCAACAACTTCACACTATTGACTAGCAGCCACCGGAGCCTTTCAGGCTCTCCTGTATGTCAGTACCCTGCATGGTGGTGATCTCTCCTTGAGCCACGATGTCTCTTAAAGTTACTTCTTGAGGCCAAGAGATTTCTTACCAGGTATCCAACATTTGCATCAAAGTAAGCAACATTTTTTATACGTGCACAACATTTATATACATATATATACATGTATATGTGTGTGTGTGATATTTTGTGAACATCAAGCAAGCTTAATTATCAGACACAGTAAGTAGTAGAGTGCTTGATCACCATCAAACATTGATTGGTAAGTCCTTTTGGTTAACCTCGTATCAGTAATTTGTTTCAATGTAATTCACCTGTGACAATAAGCCAGATGCAAAATGAACTAAAGATTTAAATCTGGGTTGGTTCTCTATCTATTCATACTCATCACTGTACTGCACAAGAAATTTCTAGGTCCTCACAGGTTCTAACATTTACCATTTATTTTTGTTTTTTCCTCTCTGGTACTCAAACCAAGTGGCACAAGCCATAGCTTTACCATAGAGCAAACTGCTTAGGCTAGATGGATAAACAATAGTTTCCATTTTCCTCAACGAGCAGAAGTGACAGCATAGCTGTGGTATGAATTCACATCTGTCTAACCTCATGAGTGTGTGTGCCGGCCACACCTTTCTCTAAGAACTGTTAATATTAATCCCTCATTTTGCTCTCTAGTTGAATTACATTTCTTTTTGTTTGATAGCCTTCAGATTTCCAATTTTATTCAATTGCTACAGTTTTCATAAAAAGATGAGAATTGCAACTAGAAGGGACTTTTTGCAGTGGGGACAATAGACATGTAGAAGGGCCCGCCACATCTGGATCAAAAAGGATGTTTATGATGACAGGCACTATAAACATTGCCTATCTGTTCCTCTCAGATTTAAAATATCTCTAAAAAAGGGCTTGTCTACCCTACATTTTGTGGGATATTTACACAGTAAAAAAAGATATCTCACTCATCCCTTGCTAGAATTGCAATTTTATGAACATAATGATACTAAAGTTCAGTGGACAACATTACTAATAATTTGATTCATAACTGTCTTCTAAATTATTATTTATCACACTAAACCTGAAAATGTATCTGTATTTGTATGTATATTTGGTAAACCAATTCTTTGCTACCTTTCATTTGAGATGCATGCTAAACTTCAAAATTTCATTTTCTTCAGATGGATGGAACTTCAGAAGACAGAAGAAATGATTTTAAAAAAATGTTAGTCACATCTTCAATCACTACAACTTCAGTGCACCCCTAGCTTTTATTCTGAGTTTTATTTCTGCTGAATTTCAGAGTTGAGTTCAGATATTCTATAGTGACTTACAGATTCAATTTGCAGATCATTCTCTTATTATATGAGAAATCTCTAGTCTAGGAGTATATTGACCTTAGGCTCTTTCTGTTGTTCATGGAGGAATGTTACCTCTAAGAATCTGTCTTGGACATGCTATACTATCCTTTCTTTCTAAAGTCTACAAAGAGACTTCAAGTGCCTAATTTAACACAGAATATATTCTGTTAATCTTCTAAAACTTGAAATCACTAAGCATAAGCAGACAACAGTAAACAGCTTTAAACAGCTAAGTCAGATGACTTGTCTCAGAAAAGCCCTCCAACCATGTTCTCAGTAGATGACTTAATTACCTCAGTGTTTCCACCACCCAACTGCCTTAACTGGCAACACCAAATTGCCACGTTAATTTCAGTAACACGTACCCTCTGTTTACGCATCTCAGATGAAAAAATACAGATCCTGGACTTCAAAGTCTTCATGCATTCAAGTGCATGAACATGACAGTAGCACAAATACCTATCCTTTCTATGACAAATTAGAAAAAAGATATAACCTGAACACAATCACATATGTTGCAAAACCTCCTGTTTTTTTCTATACCAGAGGAGACAACATAAATTGAACTTTGCTGGAGTACTATACTTGTAGGTTCAAAGCTAGAGCAGGAAAAAAACTCAAACTACATTTCCTTCACAGTGATACCAGAGGCATTCAAAAGCAAGTATTTGTAATCTTTGAAGCAAATGTAACTGCAATGTTATTTAATTTTCTTTTCAGAATAGAATTATTAATGAAACTATATTTATAAGCCATTACAGACAATCTTTCATGGTTATTCTTAAGGGATTTTTTGTGAAAAATTAATGAATTAACTCTAAATATAATTCTATCACAATATATGGTATGTCAAATAAAATTCATGTTTCAAGTCCAGATCAACATAAAGGCATTGCCCAGCAATCCCCTTGTCAGGATTTGAATCTGACTCCTATGTATTTTAATGAACAATATCTGGAAAAGGAAACCTGAATTTCCAACAGATATCTGACTGGCTCTTCATTTACCCATCCATTGATTCCATCCATCAGACATCAATCATATTTCTTTGTCAAACAACTGACATCAAATCTCTCTTTGCAGAAATCAAGTCGCTTTCCAGTAATTAGAGGCCTTTGATTGCTGGCCTCTTATCATGGCAAAATAGCTGTGTAACTTCAACAAAGTCCCTTTTAAGGCTGACACTATATCAACTACCTTTTTGCTCTTATTTCAGAAGGCAGATTTCTGCTTGCATTTCAGTACGCTGCAGGTGCGTACTAAAGTTTTCACATCTGACAAGTAAAGAATAATTTATTCTTAAAGTCTCACAGTATTTAGATAACTCCTAAATTAAGAATGTAAACGATGCTACTGTCTATCAGTTCTACTGCCATCAATATTATTGTCAATAACATCTGCTTTAAAGCAATTAAAGCGGTCTTCAGTTAGATAACCATAGACTTAACAGCATAAACAAAGAAGCTGCAGAGTATCTGTAACAGCCAAGGCACAGGATCTGCAGATCTCCTCCAGCTACTTGAGAAGCTATGAAATCCAGTAGCATATGTTAAGTGATACATACGGGGAAAAGAAATCTTACTTCATGTTAAAATGAAGTAAGTTCACAGTTGACCTGGAATAAGATCTTTAGACTGCAACAGTTATTTATGTGCAAAATTCAGCTTAATTCTCCAAAAATTTTAAAAAGTAAATATATAGTAGGTACTGTTAGGAAAGTAATAAATAGCAAAGCAGGAACCACGCACGTTGTTACCTAAATTGATGTTCTCCTGCATTTTGAATACTGTATTCAGTACTCTACTGACATAGGCTTTGAAATCTCCTATCACTGAAGCTCCCTAACTTCTAATCATAAAGAACCTTATCATCACCTCTTAGGAAAATCATACTTGTTGTTTAGCCTTGTCTGGGGAAGAATGAGATTTGTTGACTTCAACTTCAATTTATATTTTATTCCAGGATTTTATTTTTGTAGTTTATCAGTAACTACAGTATCCTAGGTGCTAAGGAGATCTTCAATAAGTGAAGATGCAACAACAGCCAGTATCTGAGAACTCAGCCAAACAGACTCAGATAAAAATAAGTCATAAATTTTAATGTTCAAGGTGACTGGCCAATCTGTGGAGGTAATATAATATCAATCTCATCTCAAGTATTTCAGTTTAGATTTAGCATTGAATTTTGGAGATGCACTGTAGTCATTTGCAAGCCTCTGCCTCACTTTATAATAAAAGCTTCTTGCATGCCCAAGGTATGCTACAGCGGTCAGATTCTATGATTCTATTTGATCCTTAAAAAAGGTGAATGCGAACATATGAAGGCATTCCTGGTAGTACAGTCTACCATTAGTTTCTTGAAAGATGAATAACATCAATTTGATCAGAAAACTGAATGCAGACTATGCACATTTTCTCACAATACTCTTCCTCACATACATAGTTAATGGAAGACCAGTGAGTCACATTCTCCAAGCACTTCTAAAACTAAATGAGATTTAGTATGGTACGTGTATCATGAAGTTCTTCTGCAGTATACATTTCACATGTAGAGTTTGTAGTTACTCTGATTTCTCTTGGTATGCTTTACATGTATTTTAAGTACCACAAGGCTCATGCATTTTGCATCCTTAGTAAATCTTTTCAAATCATGTAACATAATTTAAGTCTTCAAGTGACTTTCATTTATTTCTTTCAGCACCACAAACCTGCATTTCACTGTCATTTTTGTTCTGCACTCTCAGTTTTTGTAAAATAATTTGCCAACGCTTCTTGTAAGAACAGATAAGGGCTTTGCATATCCTCCAAATATCTTCTCTTTCTCTTTGCACTCTTTGCCATGATTCACTGTCTATCTAACTGAATTTGGATTTAGTTTCTAAAACAGATTAAGAGCCCAAGACCAATGAATGGAACTTCAAACCCTCAAATATTCCAACAAAACTGGAGTTAAAATAGTTTGGGCAACATTTTATTTATTGGCAGAAAGTAGATAAAAGTTCTTCAAGACAATCACTTTGTTAACAATGTGAGATATTTTCACCCTATTGAAGTATAGCAACACTGCTATTTTACAATAAGAAATATCTTCAACCCTTCCTCCTCCATGTTGTATTTAGGTTATCAAGTAAAATTCTTAGCATAATACAGGAAAATAATAAGTATGGAAGCAAGCAAGCTATAATTTATTATTAAGTGAAACCCAGTTATTCTGTACATGTTTCTCCAGCGAACATTATTTCACTAGAGAAACAATGTTCTTTAGTAAAGAACAACAGGTATTCTTTTTTGCTATCCACTTTATTTTTTGTGATTCATGACTAGTGTTACTATGCTAAGTGTACAGAATTGAGAACATGCTTATTTGAAAGAGAAAAATGCAAGGATGACAAAATACAATTATTATATCATACATAGTATCATTAAACTTTGCTTAATTTTGTTATATAAAACAAGTTAGGCAAAAATTTGTAGATAGAGATAATGTCTCTAACGATCTCTAGTGAGTGGGTCAGATTTCAGCTATGTTGTTCTTAAGATATGACCTATTATTAGATTACTAGAAATATAAAACAGCTTATTTTGGATATGTGAAAATTAGTCTGAAGACTAAGTTCTTGTACTCAGTACAATCTCAAGCACGACTTTAGAACATTTTGAAAGAGCATATTGCTTTAACCACTCCTAAATATTCCCAGTCTTGGTATCTAGTTGTCCAGTGAAGACCAAGCCCTGTTTTGTTATTAACATGTAAAACTGTGTCCTTGGAAAATTAATTAAGTGAAAAGCCTAACACTTTTACTTGTGATTTACTTTTTTATCCCCAACATTTTCATAAGTATTTAAAAATTAGATGCAGCACCTGTTTTTCAGTATTTATCCATTGAAAGCATAGTCCTGATAAGGTATTTATATATATGCTTTAACTATGCTGCTTTTATGCAAACACATTTTTTCCCTTTCAGGATAAGGTGCCTTCCTAGAAATGGACAGCAGGGGGACTTCAACTCTGCTCTCTGCTGTATTTATGGATTTTGCTTTATTTTAGAGCCACTTGACTCAAAACAACTGTACAAACTGGAATGTTTCCAAAGCTGATCCTTGTTCTCTGTCTTGGAAGACTAAGCAATAGGTCTTTCTGCTTTTGTGGGCTAACCAGAAATTTGTGCAGTTTAACAAAGACAAATGCCAAATTCATCATCCAGGGATGATGAATCCCATCAATCAACTGATGCTAACTGGAAATAAGTTTTGCAAAAAAGGCCCTGGGGGTCCTAGTGGACCAGCCTCCTGGACTGTATTAGGAGGCATGTTGCCAACAGGTTCTGAGAGGTGAACCTGCCCTTTTATTCACCTTTGGTGAGGCCACACCTGGAGTACTGTATCCAGTTGTGGGTTCCCCTGTACAAAAAAGATGCTGTACTAACAGATTCAATGCAATGACTATGGAGAGAGAACTATGAAGATAACAAAGTGACAGAAGCATCACTAATACAATGAAAGGCAAAGAGAGCTGGGATTGTTTAGCTTAGACTTAATTCCTTGGAAACAACAACAGATACAGAGAGCACAATAACTCTATTTGATCAGAGCAAAGTCTCAGCTACAAAGCACCATTTTTCAAAATAGTCACCATCATTCACTATATATTTTCAACAGGAGCCTGCATACTGTGCTTGTAAAAATCTGCACCAGCAGAAGTGACCCACGGTCGCTGTTGCCACCACTAAAATGCACTGCCCATTGCTCATATCCACTGGTTGGTCCCCATCAATGGTCAGCAAGTGTCAGTGAACGTCAATGGAGGCCATCTTATTTTGCATGGAGAAATACAGAGACACACCTTTGCTTCACACACACTTCCTAGTCAGGCACCATTTGATCAGACAGCCTCTCTACTGCCACCTGTCACTAAGCAACAACATATAATGGCATATTAGTGGGAAGGTTCAATCTGTACTACCATACCACCAACATCTGCCTCTGACATTGTGGGCCAACATAAAATATGAGACATTACCTTCAAGGCAGTCCTCAAAATAGCACTATCATTTGGAGAGTGGAAGAGCAACTTCGTGGATACTCTGTGACAACCAGCTAATTAATTAGATGCACTGAAATGTTAATACAGTCTTTAAATTTTCCCTTCCCTTTTGTTATTTATTCATTTTAGGTTGTAAACTCTTCAGTGACTTTTCTCTTCTATGACTTTTCTTTTTCCTCCATCCTAATTCTCTAATTCTATACTTCCCCCATTATTTCCCTGAGGCTTGGCTTTTATAATTATTTCAATATCATGTCTTAGTTTTCTTATTTCATTTTTATTAATCCATTCCCTGATTGATTGCCTTGATGAGTACACTCACATAAGTTCATGCTTGGACATTTTTTTAAAGGTCTGATTTAATTGGCATGGATATATGGATACATTTGATTATTTAAGTGACTTGTATAAGTAATCTTGATTGTTTTCATGAGAGGAACTGAGTTTTAAAAAGAGATGCAAAAAGCTTCAGACTAAGTGCACCTTCCCAAATCTGTTTGACAGTATGTTCCTGTTCCAGTTGCATTAGGTACCATAGCAACTGCAGAGAAAGAAGTGGGATATCAAGGAACTATCTCAGCAAGAGAAGTAAACATGTAGTTGGAAGTACAAATCTGTGCTGTTGTTTTTTTTTCCCCCTGCTACCTTGTCTGTTCTGTACCCAGATCAAGAAGTGTGATGTTTATGATGAGCAGCAGTCTGAAATACTTTTTTGTTTGTTTCCTTCTTCCCACCCCAGGCTCTAGTGACTGCACTGGTGACCTTGTGAAAGACCTTAATATTACTGAGTCCTTTTTTAATACATATACTCTACATATGGCATATGTAAGTAATAACTGTACATTGTTAATGTAGGTGTAGGGAGCCACTGGAGGCCATAGAGCTACCTAACTCCACTTAAAATAGACATAACTGATCTTGTCAGTTTTGGTTGTTACAAGAAGAAATGTCCCTAGCTCACATAAAGATAACAGATGTGGGCATCTGCAGTCTGAAAGAATGAACTTGAAGCTTTCATCAAAAACAGCGTTGTTTGCCATTCTCTAGATTATGCAGGACACCCTTCACAAACTAGCAGGTATGACAGAAGGCAGACAGGATCAGCACCTCTGAAGATGTAGGTTTGAAGGATGGACAGGACAGCCTGCTTCTAAAAATACACAAGATAGGTGTCTACCACACAACAGAATTAAGTCCAGAATCCTGTCCTAGTGAGTTGCTGCTAACACCTTTGCCTCTTGGAAAGCTGCACTGCATTGCATCATTAACATGTAACTCTTTTGTTACAGCTACCATCCCTCATTTCTTATGGCCTCTTCTAACTTCACCCTATTTCTATTTGCTCATACTTTCAGCAAATCAGTAACAGAATCAAGAAGTTCAAGTTACCACCCATTGAATGATTGCCTCCAAGTTTGATTCAAAAGTAAATGAAAGTTTATTTGATAAAGCCAAGAAAATAAGTGAGAAGAAATGTATTCTTTTTTTCTCAAACCACAGGAGTCATTAATCTATTTCACAGTAAGGACTAAGCATGGTGACTGTAGCAAGGGCTATATTTAAATCTTAAATTATAATAAATACCCAAGAAAATATCATCTTTAAAAGAAAACAGCAGGTTCGTGAACACCAGTGTAAAAGAAAGAATTAAGCTGGCTTTAATGCACCATTAAGTATAAAATGGAAATATTAAATGAAAAACTAAATCCTTCCCAAGGGGAGTTATTCCTACAAAAGTTCCTCAGATATTAGCTTTTACCTATTAACAGAGTAAAGGAAAAGACCTTGAATAAAAGAAATTACAAATCTTAATCCTCTACTTTAATGGAAACTCTTAAATTAGGTAGCTATCTCAGGTTATTTTTACAATAACAAGTCATGAAGAATCAAGTCCCTCATGGGACTGACCAAAATTGAATTTGCAGCTTTCTCTACAATGCTGACAACCATAATAAAATCAGAATCAGGCGGGTAACAGCTTCAGTACAACAGCTACACAGCAAAAAAAGCAAATTAAAATGTAAATAGGTATGAATAAAATAAATGTAAATAGATATGAATAAATATGACTGAACTAGGCCTTATTTTGCTTATAGCATATTTGCTTGCTGCTTTTAAATAACATACAAGTAGTGACAAAATTTGAATTCACACTGATGATAATCAGAATCATAGAATCACCAAGGCCGGAAAAGACCTACAAGATCATCCAGTCCAACCATCACCAATAGTTTTCACTAAACCAAGTCCCTCAGCACCACATCCAAATGTTCCTTGAACACCTCCAGGGTCATCGACTCCACCACCTCTCTGGGCAGCCCATTCCAGTACCTGACCACTCTTTCAGAGAAGCAGTATTTTCTAATGTACAGTCTGAGACATTTTACAGAGTCATCAGACATTTTACATTACCAGCATTTTGTTTAAAATAACATGAGGGTAAAACTGTATCAGGTAAAAGCAAGAAAGTTAGATTATAAAAGTATGTTAGGAACACCATGCAAAACCATGCTAAATCTTAAAATTTCCAGTCCCCTTCTGTACATCTACAAAACTTGCAAATTTTAACAACAATTATTCCAGTCTTCAAATCACAAAGACTAAATATCTTATATGCACAAGGTAAAGAACAAGCAATACTTATGTTTAGTTAGTTTTAGATACCTAGCAATAATTGAATGCCTTTATATGTGTATGCTGCATTTTACTTAAGTGTGAAACAAAGATATGGTATACTCTGAAACAAAAACAAAAAAAAAAATCCACCATACTACTCATTTGAAATTTTCCTCAACCACCTATTTAGCATGATCCTGCAGAATATGTAGGTTTAATATGCAAAGTTTATCTCGTCCAAGCCAAGTAGGCAGACCACAGCTATCTCAGTGGTGGTAGTGGAGGAGAGCAACAATATGAAATTTACAGTGCATCTCTCCTCTCCTTGTGAGAATGTAGTGAGCTCCCATTTAGCATGTTCTTCATGCTAAATTAAACTATTTTCAAAATACTCCTGTCAAAACATGATCTGTGGAAAAGAGCAACAACAAAATTGATGAGATCTAGACAACTGCAAGTATAGCCAGTCCAGAATTTCATACTTGCCTTGAGAAACACTTGTTCTACAGAGATTCAGGCCTGGTAGAGGAAATTTTGCTACTGTAGCCTATATTTATAGATAATATTAGCATTTAAAAACAACCAATGGAGTAGCAACTTGCATTGTTTCTTTGTTGCAGATGAGTACCCTAACCACTGAAACAGGGACTTAATTTTATCACCTTGCCTAGCAGTTCTGCAGAAAAGAACTTCGCAAGAAGTCAACTGCATCCTGGACGTCAATAAAGGAACAGAGGACAGTAAGGTGAGGGAGGGGACTACCCCCTCTATTCTGCCCTTATGAGGTCCCACCTGAAGTACTGTGTGCAGGTCTGAGGCCCTCAGCTCAAGAAAGATGTGTAACCATTGGAGCAGGTCCAGAGAGGGCCACAAGGATGATCAGAAGGCTGGAGCACCTCTCATATAAAGAAAGAATGAGGGTGCTGGGCTTACTTAGCTTGAGAAGTGAAGGCTGCAGGGAGACCTCATTGTGCTCTTTATAGGGAGCTCATAAACAGGAGGGAGACTATGTGCATGGTAAGATAGTGACTGGAACTAAACAATCCAAGCCATTTGATGGCTCTAAGACTCTTCTGTCATGATGAACACTAAGTAATCACACAGAACAGAAGAGCTGCAGGAGTCTTAGACTTACACAATGCAAAACAAGAAGTAACCCAGAAAACATTCTACTCAGAAATCTGCTCTATTTTTAGACTTATTAAAAAGAAATCTAACACAAATAGCTACTATACATGCGCTAAACTGCTATGCAGCTAACTACATTAAACATCCAGCATTCTGTATTGGGATATGCTGCTCCTATGTTTTTAAACGAGTTCACTCAAAAGAGTGAATATAAAATATTCTCCTTTGGAACCCCAAATTCAACATACCTCCAACACAGCACTCCTCTAGTCCACACAGATCTAAGTTCAAGCCTTTAATGCAAGCTGATATTTGTAGATTTCTTAAAAATTGACATGTATCAATATTCTTTCAAGGCTCAAAGTACAATTACCCAAGCCTGCTGCTGAACTGTTTAACTTCAGTAGAGGCTTGTTTCATTACCGCTCTTAAAAACCATACACCAAATACTTTATTCCAAAAGATGGGCATATATTTCTGATTCACTCCAGGAGGAAAAAAAAAAAAAAAAAATGAGAGAGAGGGGGAGAAGAAAAAAAAGAAAAAAAATGCAGACATTTCATAAAGAGCAAAGAAGTGAGCAGCTGATTTCACCTTCCACTTAGTTGTACATTTCTACCACTCCAACGTAAGGAAAGTAGCTCACTCTGAGCAGAGTGCCAACTTTCATTCAATTCAGGTTAAAAGCAATCATCTCTCTGAGTAGCTGATACGCTGGAAACTTACATGTTAGCTTACTCCTCAGCAACCTGCTTGTGCTCCCAGAACTTAATCACACCCTTGAGCTACATTAGTCCCAGTTGCTCTGAGGTTTCAAAGCATAGGGGAGCTCACAGGGTGGTTACTTTGTTGTGTATAATATGCACATCAGGGTACAGTTTCAGAAACTTCACTGTAGGTATCTAAATTTTCAAAATCTAACAGTATCCAAGCTTTCACTACAGCCAAGGGTTACACAGGACCCAGTTCCACTGCTGTGCCATAGGTTTCTAGAGACAGTCAATATGTCATAAGTTATTTAGCACTAACTTTGGATTTGTTTCTCTACAGGGACAAAATTCTCTTCCCAGTTTCCCAGTTTTCTGTTCTAGAGCTATTTTGCAGAGTTTGTGGGTTAACGTTCTTTTCATTATTCACCATCTACCTTTTTAAGTACAGATTTAGACATATGAGGGCTGCCCTAAAAGTAATGCCTCATATTTTATTATGTTGGTCCACAATGTCAGACGCAGATAGATGGTGCCATGGCAGTAGAGGTCAAACCTTCCAATATTCTGTTATATGTTGTTGCCATGTGACAGATGGCAGCAGAGGAGCAGTCAGACAGAATGGTGTCTGACAAGGAAGGGCATAGGAAGTAAAGGTGTGTCACTGAATTCCTCCAAGCAGAAGCAGTGGCCCTCACTGACATTCACTGACTCTTGCTGAATCTTTGTGGAGACCAATCAGTTGATGAGAGCACAGTGAAGTGTTGGGTGGCGCATTTTAGCAGTAGTTAAAGCAGATCACTTCCACTAGTGCAGATTTTTACAAGCACAGCATGCAGACTCTTGTTCATTGCTGCTGAAAATGTATTGTGAATGACGATGACTATCTTGAAAAATGGTGTTTTGTAGCTGAGAATTTGCTCTATCAAATAGTGTTATTGTGCTCTCTCTATCTGTTGTTGTTTTCAAGGAAATAAAAAGGAGGCATTACTTTCAGAGCAACTGACATATGCAGAGAATAAGTAAATACTTGATACTAGATATTCTAGTACTTACTTGATTAATTCAAATTTGATAAAGCTCTGCCCTCCCTCATTCCGTTCTTCTGATTTGAAAAGAATGCTTTCAATTTAAAAGCATCCCTTAGAATGCAATTATATTTACTTGATTTACATATTAAAAACATCTTATTTCAAAAATTCCACATAAAGCTGCATTGTTTTAGTGTATACTTGCTGACAAATATAATTATTTTTTACCTCTCACAAAGCTTTTGAGGATGTGGTATAAAATTTTATTTCTCCCTAAGTAATACGCCACATTTGCTGAGGTGTAATTTGAAAGGAAAATATGTGTAAAAATAAGACTGTCTATATTGTAAATACTACAAAATTTCTTAAGTTTCCTGCATGGAGCATGAACTTCCCAGTAGCAAAATTGCTATTTTTCATATTCATACTTCACGTTTTTCACATATACTGCATGCCAGTGTACAGATACCTACTTTATTCTACCAATTTCTCACCTACATTTTTGAAAGAATAGCACAGTTCTTCCCTAGGTTTCTCATTTAAAAGGAATGTGGATTGTCCTCTTTTTTTTTTTGATTTTGAATTACATTTAGATTTCAGAGTATACCTCAGCTCTTTTTTTCAATGGGGCCATTTCTTTCTTCAAATAAATAACCCAAAACTGAGCAGTTTTCCAGCTCAAGGTTTATTAGCACAAATCTTATCTGCTGTCTTTCTGTTTAAGAATCTTAAGATTATAGTTATAGTTTAAACAACAGCTAATTTGTCAGCTTTTCATCCATTATTATTCCAAGAACTTTTCCTATTAAAAAATATCCATAGAAAGTTATCCCCAACCCTGATACTTCTTCCACTGCTTCTTTCCAATTAAATGTAGAACCAGTATTTGCTCCTAGAACACCAGGTTTTCCACTTGCAAATCCTGAAAATCTAAAAGGCTACAGAAAATGCTGTCTTTGAAACAACACTAAACATTTGTTCTAAACTACCAACTTTATACTGCTATGCTCTCTTGGAATTTTTTTTTAAACTCCTATATTTTATCAGCAAATCATCTTCACAAAATTTTCAGAACAGGCAGGAAGCAGGCATCCACAGTTCTGTGAAAATGCAAACTTTTATAGCCCTGGCTCCAAAGGAAATGTTTTAAATTTGTAATTCGCAGTTTTTTTCTCATGTATAAGCACTACTAAATGTATAAAAATTCTAGATTAGCATATGCCTATGCTGATCACTTTGTTACACAGACATAAACCAAAATAGTAGTTGTCTGGGTACTAACAAAAATATGATTTTGACAAAATCTTAGTATTCACACAGTATTTGAGTTAGAAATTTCAGGCGACTTCCACAATGACAGGACCGCATAACTTCTAGCACACCTAAATCAGTTTAATTGTAATGCAGGTATTACCATAATTCAGAAAAACAATTAAATGACTGTAAGTAAGCACAGCCTGAGACAAGACTCCACAAGAGCGCACTAAGCAAGTATAATTTAAGAACATACTGAGGTGGTAAAAACTTATTACAGAAACAAAATAAATCCTTTTGTTTATAAACCTCAGAAATGCCCATAGCAAAGAACATGTGTATGCAAATAAGCATCCAAAAGATAAGAATGAGACACAATGGAAGTAAATTCCTCTAGAATGATAAAAGACTTGTTTTCAATACATAAATAAAACTAAGGATTAACGTTGAAATTTTAAGTATTAATCTAAATCTCCAGATTTCTGCACTTAAAATAGCCATACAGTGCTGAGTTTTATGTGTGTACAGAAATACTGGTCTAATTTTAAGCTGCATTAGCACACTCCTTGTCCTGATTTTGTATCATAAAGGAATGAAAATAGCATCTTAAGAGATGATTTCTGAAGTTATCAAGATTTCTGTAACAGCTCTGTTCCCCAGATCAAACAGTGGGTATTATATTTGTTCCCTTTATTAACATTCCCACCTCCTTTTCCTTGAAAATTCACTGCAGTGTGGTGAAGTTCCCACTGAATGGAAAAGGGGAAATATAACTTCAATTTTTTAAAAAGAGGAAAAAAAAAGTCCTGAGGAACTAGAGGCCACACAGTCTCACCTCCGTGCCTGGAAAGATTACGCAGAAGATCAACCTGGAAACTGTGCTAATTCACTTTAAAAACAGAGCTGGCTGGTGACAGCCAACATGGCTTCAATAAGTCAAATCATGTCTGACAAACTTGGTGGCCTACTACGTTGAGGTTACAGGGTTGGTAAATAAAGAACTACAACTGATGACATCTACAAGGACTTGTACAAAGCCTTCCAGTACATAAAAGATGGTCTACAGGAAAGATGGCGAAGGACATCTTAGAATTGTAGCGATAGAACATGGAGCAACGGTTTTAAATTAAGAGAGAATTAGATTAGATATCAGGAAAAATAATCTTTACTCAAAGAAAAGGGTAGTGAGGCACTTGGCACAAGATAACCAGAGAAGCTGTGGATGCACCAACCCTGGAGGCATTCAAGGACAGGTTGGCTGGGATCTTAAGCAGCCTGATCTATTGGGTAACCATGACAGAGGGTTGGAACTAGATGACCATTAAGGCCTCCTCCAACCCAAATCATTCTATGATTCTAAGATTCTTTTCCTCACCCCATAAGGTAACACCACCATGGACATGGGTTAAGTCTACAGGGCAAGAGAACAGTATACAAAACTGCAAACTGGAGACATTTTTTGAGACACTCATCTGTCAATACAACAGCCAAGTGAACAATGGATTTCAGCCTGTCCACTTTCTTTTAATACAATCAGTTTCATTTAACTTCACTGTACTTGAGTCTTAGCTTATTTATATCACACTTAAAATACGAAAGATTACAGAGCTAAGAAAGAGAAAACTGTTGGAACTTCAAAGCAGCTCTCTGAATTGCAAATTACCTACAGCACAATGTATCATTTGAAACCTCAAGTGAGATACAGCAGTTCTGGCTGAAAGAGTTTTCTGATCTTCAAATCATTCTTCAGAAAACTTTGCAAATGGAAAGCAATTGAATCAGTGCCAGAGTAGATTTAGTTTTACAAGAATTATAGAATCCTTAGAGTTGGAAGGGACATTTAGAGGTCATCTAGTCTAACCCCCCTGCAATAAACAGGGACATCACAACTAGATCAGATTGCTCAGAGTCCCCTCCAGCCTGACTTTGAATGTCTCCAGGAACGAGGCATCTAACACTTCCCTGAGCAATTTATTCCAGAGCCTCACCACCATCACCGTAAAAGACTTTTTCCTTATAAATATATACCTCAATCTACCCTCTTTAAGCTTGAAGCGATTCCTTCTTGTGCTATCACCACAAATCCTGCTAAAGTGTCTGTCTCCTTCTTTCCTCTAGCTCCCCTTTAAATACTGAAAAGCCACTATCAGGTCTCCCCCAGTGCATTTTCTTCTCCATGCTGAACAGCCCCAGCTCTCCCAGCCTCGACCAAGGTGCAAGACCTCGTACTTGTATTTGTTGAACCTCACATATTTCTCCTAGGCCCACTCCTCAAGCCTGTCTAGGTCCTTCTTGATGGCATCCTGTCCCTCTGGTGTGTCAACCGCACCCCACAGCTTCGTATTATCAGCAAAACTTGCTGAGGGTGCACTCAACCGCACTGTCAATGTCATTGACAAAGATACTAAAGCGTAGCGGCCCCAGCACTGACTCCCAGGGGAACCCACTCATCACTGGTCTCCATCCAGATATGGAGCCGTTGACCACCACTTTCTGGACACAATCCTGCAGCCAGCTCTTCATCCACTGAACAGTTCACCCATCAAATCCATAATTGGATGGACAAATATTCCATTATTTCTTATGGCTTAACATATTACCAGAGAAAGCAGCTCAGAAGATTTCAACCAATTTTTTAGTTCATATAATTTACTTTAACTACTGGTTGCAACTTTATCATACTTAAATGCAGCAAATCCACTTTGACTTCAAACAATCTCTGTCTATTCACTTAACTATGATTACGGTTAAAGTTGACTCTGAACTTGTTATGTAGTAAAAAAATTAAAGGAAAAAGAAAAAAAAAGAAAAAAAAAGAACAACAAAAACAAACACAAAACTGCATTAGGGCAGCGTGATTCAATATGCTCCAGAGATTACATCACAAATGCAGTAGAGTTTTCCCCTGTAGTAGTAAATTGTCATCATTGCCATAGTGAACAAAACCATTTATTACCTCTTTTGTACACAGGAGTACTTGCTAAGTCCACTATTTTGGTGAAAGGCTGCCACATTCATAAGCAATCCAAGGACAGCTTGAGTTCCAGCAACAAATACTACTCGTGTGTTTCAACAAAAGGTGGAATAAGGTAATCCTTGGGAAGTTCTCAAACTCTACTGTGAACATAAATAATTACTGATTCCTTGGGAAGATGAAAAAAAATCACTAATTCTTTCTTAGTTCCTTTCTATACTGTCAAATGGTATTACTAGGAAAGTTAAAGAGTGCACACATTCCTTGTTAGCCTCTAAATGAGTGATTACGGTTCAATAATACACTAATACACTAATAATATGATAATCAATGGATTATCATTTCTGATTTTTCTTCTCCTAAGGTTGGAGGAAAGAAGAGAGTATTAACAATAAACAGTAGAGAGCACAGCCCTCACTTAAGGCAAGTACAGTTGGTTCCTCAGTTCTACAAAGTCTGCAGCCCTTCAACCCAATACAACATACCTTTGTGCAAAAAAAGGCTAATATACAGAAGTCGGGAGGAAGAATGAAGACAGAAAACAGAAAGTTAAAGTTTTTCTTGTACATTTTACCAGTGATGCCCATGACACCCATGGACAGCTGTATTAAGCAGACTAATACAATACTAATACAATAGTAGCAATGCTTCCAGAAGAGAGAGAGCAACTCATCTTTAGCAATATAGCAATAATTAAACTTCAAAAAGTGAAGGCCTTTGGATTCAGAGTTATGGTCATGAAATGGCCATTAAAGCTAAGTCCATCTGCTAATGCATTTCAGCTGTTGCTGGAAAGACAAGTTCCTAAACTTGTGCAAAATTAACATATTACCCTGTTCATCCAATTGGCCCTAAGTACACACTAATACAAAAAATGACAATACTGTAGGATTTTGTCCTCAATGTGTGAACTCTATATCCCTTTCCATCAAAGGAAATAAAACCATACACTGACACTATTTCTCACATCTTCCCAACTCCTGACCAATTTCTGTATTAACTTTCAAATTCAGAGAAAATTGAGTGGTGTGTAGGGAAATCACTTAAACACAATTCCACCAACAGCCCAGACTATTACTAATTTGACAGATAGGTTCCCATCATGCATTGGAGCAACTAAGGTTCAACTCCCACTTTTTTATTATTATTTTTATCAACTCAGAGTTTTTTTTTAGAAATTCAAAAACTCAAAAGCCTATACAACTTGAACAAAATTTGATCCCAAAAGTGTATCTCAAGAACAAAACCCCACATATTTCCATTAGAACTAAAAATTAACAGGTAAATTACACACCTAAACCAAACAAAAATGAAAATGAAGAAGTTTGGAAACAAGCAGCAGAAAGCCTTACCCTGAAAAGCTGCTGCATTACGACATTAAAAATTTTAACGTAGCACTAGATGTTTGAAGTACTTGCTGTATAGTGTGCTTTGCTGCAGTCTGTTATCTTTCCTCCATCTTTTTGGTACAGCATGTTGGATTTTTAGAAGTACAAACCTGGAGATCAACACCTAGAGAAAGAAACAATTGCAATGATTACTATGAAATAGAAGTTCACAATACACAGAGAAAATAGATGTTTTTTTTTTCTTTTTTTTTTTTTAAACATCACTATACACATTTAAAAGACATGCCTAGAGTTTTAAAGACACTTAGCGTTAAACAAATTTAGATGGCAGTAGTAACTAACATTCTGTGTGAAGAGTACCCTTATTACAGTTAATTAGTCATATAATAGCATTACCTTGATGCCGTAATCTTATTCCAGCTGTGAAGATTGCTAACAAGTGTTGGTAAAGTACAAAGAATATGCAATGTACATCACTTGGAATACTGACTTGCTAGCTTATATGATCCAGCCCATAGCTCATAGCCAGCATTCTCATGCTGTAAATCTTGGGCTAAAAAGATCTAACTGCTACTAAATATAACAGAACAGTGGAAAGCCCATTCCTGATAGGTATATAATAAACATACTCATACTGACTTTCATATGAAGCAGTCATAAATCCTAGTCTAACATATTTTACTGTTTCTTTCTCTAATGACCACCATTCCCTATGTATTTGTCATGACAATTTACCACTTCACTAACAGGATGAGAAAAGCTCATAGAAATGAACATCTTCTCAAATGTTTGGCACACTGATATTCAAGAGGAGCAATTGAGTACTGTATTTCTTATTGTACACTAAAAAGTATCTTTTTATAAAAACATCATCCCTGAGGATTCAAGTCGGAATTTGTGGTTGTGGAGGAAGAAAAAAAGCAAGAAATTCTAAAGTAAAAAATCTGTGTTACCTTGCCTTTATACATGCTTCAAGCTATTACATCATCTCTTTGAACTTATTTCCCTGCCACTACAAATCGTAATGCTTCTAAAGTTGACTCTTCCACTGTTTTTCCATATTTTCTCTAATAAATCACTCTATATTCTATATTATGACTACAGTTACGGAAAAAGGGAAGCATACATGGCTTTTACTTCTCATATTCCATTAGTTACCTTACATAAATTAAGGTGTTTTAAATAACATTTTCCAAAAAGCTCAGGCAGAAACATTAACCTACTGAGCAGAGTATGCTGATGATACCAAATTGGGCAGAGGGGCAGATAAACCAGAGGACTTTGCTGCCATTAAGATAGAATTCAACAGGCTGAAGGATTATGGGCAGAGAACATCACGAAGTTCAACAAAGGCAACTGCAGGGTTCTGCACTTGAGGAGAAATAATCCCACGCAGCAGTACAGGTTAGCAGAGTTAGCAGCCCCGCAGAGAGGGACCTGGGTGTGCTGGCACGCAGCAGGCATTGGCAGCAGTATACCCTTCTGGGCAATGTATCCTGGGCTGCATTAGGAAGAGAGAGTCCAACAAGTCACTCTGCTCTTACAAACATTATACTAATATAATGTTCATAGCAATTTTAACATGCTCAGGTCAGATCTGCTATTAGATCAACTTAGAATTAAGAATCAAATTAGAATTACCAAATCTTATACTTGTCAGTACCATAGCAGTGAGATCCCATGAAAACGTCACTCATGGTTCCTTCAGGAGTATGTGTTCTGTTGAATAATTACTGCTTTGGGCTCTGGACGAATCTTTGACTTCTCCCTCTGGTACAGAGCAGAGAGGATTCAGAGACAGAGGCTACAAGGGAGCTGCAGTAGACAACAGGCAGTAGATGAACAGAACCACAGTGTCCAGCCACATAATATGGCACAAATGGATTACCTCCTCTCTCTCCTTGTGCAATTTGAAGACTCTTACACACTTCAGTTTAGTTGCTAATGAGATAAAGAATTAGATTTTAGCACTGATTAAAGTCAGTGACTATTAAATGTAGAGATACCATGCTTTTTTTCCCCAAAAACATTTCTTGAAAACTTAGAAGTACTCCTTTAAGCTATAGATTTATTGAATAAAGCCTTTAGGCTCTATGTTTTTTTAAGAGAACCAATTTTATTTTTCTTTTTGACCTTCATCTGAGAACACATCACAGTGCTTTAACTCAATTCCATTTCTAGTCCATTCCAGTCTAAAACATAAGGAATGCCTGATGTTATCCTCAAGTATAACACATTTGTTTTATTACCAACATAAAGGCACTGCATTGTACAGAACCAAATCACAATAGTTAATAAACTTTAGAGAGATTTTTCCTTATAGTTAGAAGGTACAGATCTATAGTCTTTCTCTAGTTTTACAAAGGACAAGGAAGGTACAATTTAAGCAATACATGGTGTGTTCTAATTTTATGCATTTAAAGAATATTCACAACTGATTCCACTTATTCTCTTTCCTGTGATGTACTTATAAATTTATATATACAGAAAACTATTTGTATTTCTTATAGTTATCTCAGCTATTTCATTTTTGAAACACAGAAATGAAAGAGCAGTTGCAGAGGTTATCTTATATACTCTAACTGGTACAGTTAATGTCAGCAAATCAGTGTATTTTAATATTACCGAATGAGAGTGAACCATTCTTTCATTACCATTCATAGAATCATAGAATCACAAGGTTGGAAACGACCTATAAGATCTTATAAGTCCAACCTATAAGTCCAACCGTCTCCTCATCACCACTGCCACCACAAGCACTAAACCATATCATGCAGCACGTCATCCAGACGCCTCTTGAACACTGCCAGGGACGGCGACTCCACCACTTCTCTGGGCAGCCATTCCAGTGCCTGACCACCCTCTGAGAGAAAAAGTTCTTCCTTATGTCTAATCTAAACCTCCTCTGATACAATTTGTGGCCATTACCCCGTGTCCTGCTCGTTGCCTGGGAGAAGAGGACAAACCCCTCCTCATCACAGCCTCCCTTCAGGAGGTTGTAGAGTGCAATGAGGTCTCCCCTGAGCCTCCTCTTCTCCAGACTGAACAATCCCAGTTCCCTCAGCCGCTCCTCATAAGACTTGTGCTCCAGACCCCTCACCAGTTTTGTCGCCCTTCTCTGGACACGCTCCAGGACCTCAACATCTTTCCTGCAGTAAGGAGCCCAAAACTGAACGCAGTACTTGAGGTGTGGCCTCACCAGTGCTGAGTAGAGGGGGATGATCACCTCCCTGCTCCTGCTGGCCACACTATTTCTAATGCAGGCCAGGATGCCATTGGCCCTCTTGGCCACCTGGGCACACTGTTGGCTCACGTTCAGCCGAGCATCAACCAACACCCCCAGGTCCCTCTCTTCTTCACACTCATCCAGCCACAGCGGCCCAAGCTATGCATCTCCACATCACTTACCTTTGCTGAGTGAAGCATGACCTGCAAGGCCCACCTGCCTGAGCCAGTGAAAGTTGGGGAAACACAGGTGATGCTGTGGGGATGGGCTGAAAACAGCTGCCACCAGCCCTACAGCACAAGGCAAGCAAACACTCTCAGCTAAAGTCCAGGAACATATTAGGATGGGCAAGGCTCTGCTGGCACCCCAACACGTGCAGTGGAGGGACATGAGGTCACAATCCATCATCTGGTAACATAACACTATTTTACTGTGGCATCAAAACTAGTTGCCCAGGGTGCGGTTACCCTGAGGAGACTTGCCCAACCCCTCAGCACACTACTCAGCACCAGCACTGTACCTCTGCACAACTGCTAGGGCTGCTGTGGTGTTGCTGTCAGAGTCTCCCAGTAATCACCCCAACCTAGTCCTAGTGCTCCCCACTCTGCCAGGGGCCCTCTCCGATGAGTGACAAAGGTACCCCTCAGAAGTAACCAGCAATTTCATTTCTCAGAAGCAATGATTTCTTCTTTCATACAAGGTTAAGAAAAGTTGACCTTGCACAAAGCTTTTGTGCCACTTTCACAGTATATAGAGACTCTGCTATTACAGTTTTAACAACATGCACAGATTCAGCTCACATGCAGTTCTTTGTGCATGTAGGTACATATGCATAACTCTCTACTATTGCAATTAAATAATTTAAAGATCAGGCGTATTAGCCAAACTGCACTTAGTATTTTCATTGTTTAGCACTGCCTAGCTTTCAAGCTTTCTGACATTTTGTCTCTCAGAACCTAATGTGGACTTTTACCTCAGCTTGTTAAAGACTATAGTGTAGCTTCAAGAAGACATTCAGACTTCTAGCAAAACTCTCATACAATAATGAATATTTGTTTACGGTTTTAATTGACTCTTCAAATATTCTCTTCTTCCTTTGATTTTATGGTAAATACTTCTTTTAAGCAGCATATTTTTAACCATCACTCCCAACCCTAAGGGAACTCAGTTTTTACTTTAAGACTGCTAATCACACACATACAAAGTACATTTTATTGACCTAATTCCATTCCAGCTCATTAAACAGAGCTGATTTCAATGGTCAGGAAAAAGTAACTGAATACAACATGTGAAAGAGTCCAACCAATTAAAAATGGAGTGGTTGCTCAGAGTCCACTGAGGGGTTTTTAATTATTCCATTAAAACACTACGGAACAAGCAACAGCAGACAGGACAGTGTTCAAAGAGAGTACACCAGCAACTGAATCAGGACTTTCTATTTCAGAACAACCTAAAATAAAAAACACACATTTTAAAATGTTTTTGCAAGTAAAAATCTTAGTGTCCTAGGCAAGAATTGTTCAGTGCCAAATATTCTGAAATAGAGTTAGAAAGTTTTCTAACTGCATGAACAGTGGCTCTTTTTTTCCAGTACTGAATTCTGAAGGCTCTATAACTACAACTTGCTTTTTATCCAAAACCAAGGCAGAGAGAAAAGTGAAACAATTTACCCTATAATAAATATATACTAAAATATACATTTAGAGTCTAGGAAAAGTTTTATAACTGGAAACAATCTCAGTGAGAGTAGAAAAGAGCTCAGCAAGAATAAAACATAATCCATAATAGTAATTCTATCTATTTCCAGAAGATCTGGAACTGATTTCAGCCTTTGATTCATAGTCTTCATCCTAGAAATCCATATTTTCAGTAGTTTGGGATAAAAGCAAGTGCTGGCAGGATGAGGATGTTAATGACCAGACACGGTAAATTTCTGCCTGTCTGCTTAGGCAAATACTTTCATGAGACCAAATCCAGAGACTGGAAAATCCCAAAACAAACCCAGGATTGTCATGACAAACAGTCTTTAAGAGACAGCACTGAAATGCCACTGGCTGGAAGCAGTCATTCAAACAAGTGGTTTACTGCAAAAAAAGATTGGCAACCTGTATCACACAAGTATTTCTCATGCTCATCTTTTAATATCTATTTGTGAACTAACCTTTATTAGAGCCACCGCCCCACATTAATTATCGCCGTTAAGATCAGTGTAAAGTATTTCACCACTGCTAAATAAAAGAGGTAAGGATCAAACTCAAGCACATAACCCTGGGCTGTTCACCCTGCTGACTTCCTTGTGGCTCTATTTAGATGGCTCCATTTAGATAGCTCCAGAAAGTCTTTTAATGCATTTCTAGAGAAGATGTATCCTACACACGGCTTTCCAAGGACATCACAGGCAGCACTGGTACAGGTTTGGCTCCTTTGTAGCATCCTACAAGATCCCTTTCCTACTGGCAGGCACCCAAGCAAGATTCTTCTTACATTTTACAAAGCCAGAGGTGAAATGCTACCTGCATTCAGGAACTAACAGCTTATGCTCACAAACACAATACAGGCAGCAATCCTTACAAAACACAGATGTGATAAAATGGACCTCAGCTGATACCACTGCATAATCCACTTCCTGTCCCTGTTCAAATCCTTTTCTGGAGATCTGAGCACGTTCAACAAATAGCAGAAGCACACACAAATTCTTGATTTAACCTCTAATAAAGCCAAAATCCAAATTCCCCGAATTTCAACTGTACTGGAAACCTAAATTAGAATTCAAAAAAGTGTTTAGGGTTGCTTGTGACCCAGACCTTAAGCTGATTTAATTGCTACGTTAAGCTGAACTAGCAAGAATATTTTAACTTGAATTGGCAAAACAGCATTAGGCACCAACTTTTTCTGACATTAAGACACTCTTCAAGCAGTTTTTTGCCTTGTTTATTTAATTCTGTACATATAACTGTTTCCAAAAAGTCTTTGCAATAAACTTCATACCAATCAACATCTTCATTCCTTTTATTACATTTTTTATTATAATGACACCATAAATGGTCTCCAAAAATTGCCAAAAGAAGCCTAGTTTGGTTCCTAAAATTCAAATAATCCGTTCAGAGTTTGAAACAAAAAAAAAAAAATGGGATTGATTCTACAATTCCAGAAAATTTAGCTTTTCTCAATAAATCACTGAACTTAGCTTTCTGGTGCAAAGACAAGCCTGGCAACTAGAACATGCCATCTAACAATCAGCTGAAGAGCTCTGGGCACCACTGACTGCTCCAGACACCCGCTGCCATCATCCATTGCCAAAATGCATGGGGCTGATGGTTCCCATTTGGTGCTCACTCCCACTCCAGGAAGCAGAGGAAGCATCCCCAGAGGATGGCAGCTAACAGTCCTGCCAAGATATTCCAGAGGCTCCAGTAACCACAAACAGTGCTGGAAGCCCACTCATAAACAAACCGAGACTCCTACAGGCAGCTCCAACACCTATTTTCAGAAGTCAGCATCTACATAAACTGTTTACATACAAGGACGTATGTTGATGGTAAGACTGTAGACACTGAATCTTCCCACCAATATCTCATTACATGTTGTTGCCATGTGACAGATAGCAGCAGAGGGTCAGTCTGATGGAACGGTGTCTGACATGGTGGTGTGTATGAGGTGTGTCACTGAATTCTTTCACACCAAAAACACGTCAAAAATCATTCATCAATGCTATCTGAACTTCTGTGAAGCTCAGTGGATGTGAGCACACTGAGGGTTGGGTTATGCATTTCAGCAGTGACAGTGGATCACCTCTGCTGGTGAAGAATTTTACAAGCACAAGATGGAGGTTCTTGTTTGTCATTGGCAAAAATACACAGCTAATAGTGGTGATTATGCTGAAAAAGCAGTGTTTTGCAGCTGAGAATTTGCTCTACCAAATAGTGTTATTGTGCTCTTTGTTGTAGTTTCCACGCAGTAAACAGGAGGCATTACTTTTAGAGTGACTACATACATAAATAACGACTACAGTTATTTCCTCGAGGTAACAATGTTTCCTCCCTACTCTCAGTATGGGAGTGAACATATGGTTCTAAAATAAAAGATGACATAAGTACAATAGTTACACCAGACTATGGATGGAGAAGAGCACAGTA
Source organism: Centrocercus urophasianus (assembly GCF_019232065.1). NCBI lineage: Eukaryota > Metazoa > Chordata > Aves > Galliformes > Phasianidae > Centrocercus > Centrocercus urophasianus. The sequence continues at coordinate 3,082,754 of NW_024885532.1, forward strand.
ACAATCAACGTATCGCTCAAACACACTCAATGAGCACCAAACGTTTATGTCACTGACAGTGCTTCAGGGTTTTGGGTTTTTGGGTTTTTTTTTGTTTGCTTGGGTTTTTTTTTTGCTTGTTTGTTTGTTTTCAGACAAAATATCTGCATTTGCACAGAACCTAAACAGGTTTTCCAACAAAAGCATTTGTTTTCTTTTTGGTGAAGGTTATGATAAAAGCTTAAGCTACAGATAATGTAATAAGGCCTTGGATACTGTTCTGTGTACTGGTGACCTAACTACAATATCATAATAACAGATAATCCTAAATTTAATACAATGTTTCAGAGTGCAGTTCACAAGTCAGTCTGTCAAAAGCTCTACTTTGAAGTGATTCCTGCTGGAATAGATAAAGCATAGCTAATCTCTGCTTGCAGAATAAAAACTTTTACCAATTATCTTAGAATAGGAAGTGATGATCAACATTTTTAAGTAAGGTGGATGTTAATTCAACTTTTGCTGTATACTGAAGTCAGTTTCTGTCATGAAAGCACTGATTCACATTTACTAATCCACATCTAAACATGAATGGATTTTACACATAGGGATATTATTTAATTATGCACTTAGAGAATAAAAGTATTTTCTGTCTCTATGTCCCCAAACATGAAAATATCCTTATGTTGCACTTTCAGAAGTACAACTCGAATCAACTGACATACAAGACTGGAAGAAAACAAACAAACATCCAGGAAAGTACTTCTCATTATATTTATGATTTCCACTTCAGAAGTTTCATTCTCAATACAACACTACGATGCACTCAAATTTCCATTATTAAGACAAGGATTTTATCTAGATAACGTGTAGAATACGCGCACACCTACCAGCTGCAGCCGTGCCAATCCCCCCGCGCCATTCGGCGCTCAACCCACCGCCCGACCTACGGTCCTCCCCGCCCGTCCGGCGGCTGAAGAGCGACTCGCAGCTCGCTGCTGCCGCTGCTTCCGCCGCTCCTTCCCGCGGGGCCCCCCGCTCTCCCCTCACCTGCCCGCGGGAACTTCGGGACGCTCCTGAGGGAGCCGAGCTGACGCAACTGGAAAACTTTCCGGACAGTCTCGCAGCTCCGCGGCTCCTCACCCCGAGGGTCGATGATGGCCACGGAGGCGAGCAGCAGCAGGAGAACGCTGAGGCTCCGTTCCCCTCTGCCCGTCAGCCTCCGCAGAGAGCGCGTCTCAGAAGCTCCAGAGCCTCGCGCCGCCAGCCAGCTCGCCGCTCGCTAGCGCCGCCCGCCGCCCCCTGCAGGCGGAGCCCTCCCCAAGGCCGGCGGTGCTCCTCGGCTGCCTCCTCCTGCGAGGAGGGGCCCCGGCGGCGGAAGGGCACTGCCCGCTAAGGAGGGCGAAGATGGATGCTGGGAGACCCCCGCAGCCCGGGGTCATCACACTAGAATGAGGAACCCCCTCCATGTACACATTTTAAGGATATGCTCAGCAATACAGCTGGAAGTTTTTTCGTAGGTTGTGAAACTGCCCGTGATCACCCGGTGTGCTACAGCATGAGTCTATCCCAGCTTTCACTCCAATCCTGCATCTGTGGCATCAATTTAAACACAAGACTGCAAAATTGTGAGGAACGCGTGAATTATTCTGAGCACCCATGTGAATAAGGGTAACAAAACAGCACATCAGTTATTAAAACCTGCATTAGAAATCAACTGCTTCACTGCTGAGCAAGGCAATAAGGCATTTATTCACATCTAATCTACTGAGTGACAGCTTAATTCATTACCTGTGCAGAGAACTACTCTTTCCTTTCTCTCAGCCATTTGTACTCATGGACCTGGCAATTTCCTTCAATCAGCAAATTCCACATATAGTATCTGAAATGTCCTTTAACAGAATTTGTTCTACTGTCCTTACACAGCTTATAAACAGAACCATGGTGTATATATAATACATATAATACATAAAGACTGAACAAAGAAAACAGGTTACCATATTTCGATAAAGCAAATTACTGCAAGAGATTTGGGGCTCTTCATGAGGAAAAAGGGGGAGGAAACAGAACTGGAAATAAAGAGATGTGGTTTCAACAAAAATAGAAGTAATTAACAATTCAATACCTTGTCTATATGCTGTTAGTAGATAGCAAATCCCTTGCCACTCAGTAAAACACTTGTTCTTAAAGAGAACACTTCTGAGTATTGAAGAATATCACTGGAAAAAACAACTTGGATGTGGGAAGCAGAAATCATATGATCTTACTTGGCAAATTGAAGATGGTAGAGGAAATCCTGGGAACCACAAAGTGATTCCTCAACATCCAATACATTGTTCACAGTGAAGATACAAAAATAATTTATTAGAAAAGAGGGGAAAAGTCTTGCCAAATAAGAAATACATACAAATATTCTTTTTAAAATGTGAGTTTCTTTGAACTGTACAGAAGTTCACCATCAGCAACAGATGATCCCAGAGCCCATGGATTTAAAGCAAACTGGTATTTTATCATATCTCTTATTGGTAATGACTCAACTGAAACTTCTATGCTCCAACTCTACAGGTTAAGCAAAAAGACTGGTAAGAAATCAAATTTTCATCTTCTTTTTATTTTCTCTTGACATACAACACTAACTACTTACATACATAGCTAACAATTCAGACTGTCATCTTACTTGTAAGTACTGAAAACCCTTTATTTGGCTGTGCTACCTTCCCTGTATCCCTTAAGAGAGCTGCTACAAAAATAATTTTCCTTACTTTACTTACACCTGCTTTTCTCACACCCTTTTTGCCATATCAAACACAAGCCATTTAGCTTTGATTGCAAGTCCTTTTACCATTCCCATCCCATTCAGGATGCTAATTTCCAAAGGACTGCAGCACCTGCCCCCATCTCCAGTTTCTAAAAATGAAGAAATACTTCTATGCTATCTCCTATTTCGTTTTAGATATCTGAAAGTAGTTCAAACATCTGTTAAGCTTTCTTAAGTCATTCTTCAAGGCTCAGTCACAAGTCCTATCTATTATTTTTACACACATCACACCAATTAAGGAAGTTCTTATTAAAACTATGGACTGTGTGTTCACTACTAAGTTTACATCACGTGCCTGTGGAAAATTCAGGTAACTACTTCTGGAATAATCCACAATCTTTCTAAAGTCTTCCTGGTTCTGATACTGCCCTCTTGCTTTGAACTTAGTGGGGGAACTCAGCACTCACATGGAGCTCCTTGAAGCTTTAAAAACAGCAGGGAATTAAAACAAACAAATGAACAAACAAAAAAAAAAAAAAAAAAAAAAAAAAACCACCCTTCCCCATCCCTCAGTTATGCAGAATTACTGTACAGTTGCTATGGTAAGCATATAAAGAAAATCCTCTTATTTTAGGTTGGGATAATTAAATTAGAAGACCCGAACTGAAAGAGCTGTGCACTATTTGGATTCATAGCACTATCCTACTCTGCTACCAATGACCCCATAAACTTACGAGGCCAGTAAAACTTCACATGCAGATCCATCAACTGCTTTAATGAAAGAGTTCATAACAGTATCGCAAAAGTTTGAGAATTTATCTACAAACACAGGTCAGCGTGTGGGTTTCCTTAATGAATTAAGAATTTTTAATTATATTTTAAAATGAAAACGTTAAGAACATTATTTGATTTTTTGTGATTATAGTGGATTATCAGCTGTGACCTCATAGGCAAACAGATGAGACTACGCTAGGGAAACAACTGCAAGTCACAAAGAAGAATTGTAGACTATCCCCCCTCCACGTTACAAGCACTATTTTACTACTATTCCTTATTTTAACCTAAACTTTTATGCTTATCCGCACTGCATTATGCCCCTACCACTCTGTGTCCCACTCCCCCATCCTTGCATAACTCATTGTGTGATCCTTATATTCACAGAGAAATCAGCAAGCCGGTACCCGCCGCTGAGGACCTGAAGCATCTCTGCTTTTGAACTGCTGCCTGATGCACCGCTCAGCGGCCCCACAGCACGCAGCCAGCTCCGCTGCAGCCCGGCGCGTAGCCGGGAAGCCCAGCGCACAGCGACCGCATCCGGCTTCTGCCGAGCGCCTCTGCCGGCCGGCGGGGCGGGGAGAGAGCTCCCTCCTACTTTTTTTTTTTTTTTTTAAATTACTGCTACTTTCTTTAAAGGGAAAAGGTTTTCAAAATGCAGGTATTGCACCTTGCTCGTCTAGAAAGAGCTTCAGGTCTTCACAGTGATTCAGAAGTTCAAGCGTTTGTTTAGGAATATTGTACCCAGTATGTAATTACATATGTATGTTTTCATAAAGGTTTTATTTATTTAACAATTTATACTCCATATTTAGCTCAGCAGTTTACTTCAAAAAGTACTTCTCCTTACTACTAGGTACAGTGTTTCCATAGGGACTTTCTCAGATATTCTAACATTGAACATTCTTAATCTCATTTCCTCTTAATTAGTGTCACTTGTCTTACTTCCCAGAAACTTGGGCCTGTACAATTAAAACACTGTCAGACAAGAACATCTGAACTGCTCCCTAAGAGGGAATAACCAGTAAGGAAGACTGCAACAAAGGAAAGCAGCAGCTTACAAAATATTCACATGTAACAGAATAAAAAGTGTCATGTAATTGCAACTGTTCTGCAATCTCATCCTAATATGAAAAATCTATATTCAGTATCACTGCTTCAGTCTAGCATCAACAATGGGGGGAAGGAGGTATATAAAAACTCCATATACTTCAGTTGGTACTCAAGTATTCTTTAAAGCATTTGCAAAAAGATTAACAAACAATTTTGGTCTCCTCTAAGCACATAACGCTCAGGGAATGACTTCTTTTCCCTATTAAGTTATAAAATATTCAAGTTCTATTGTGCCTAGAGATGAAAATTAATTTCCCTTAGTCCATATGTTTGCAGTACTTTGACTTAATCAGAACAACGGTGTTCAAGGAGATTCTGTGATCAGAAACCTGTTCAACAAGAGGCAGGATGCTAACAAATTATCAGCTAAGTCACAACAGAGTATTTATGCATACACTAAGCAGTATCACTCAACTTCTGTTATTTACTGTTGCTCTCACCCACACAACTTACAAAGAGTTAACTCTATTGTTGATGCCCAGCTTTTCAGTTTTTGCAGGTACAGAAATAGTTTTTCATCTATTCTAGGAGGCGTAAACTAAAGGACTTGCATATAAACAAAATACACTCGATCCTTTAACTTCCTGCAACTGCTACAATACACACTCCTTGTTCAGATGTTAACATGCCCTCTTTTCCCCAAGTGAAATGAGGACCAAACCATGCAAAAAGGAGCAACCCGCAACAGTAACAAAATAATTTTACTTTATAGATTTAGTGCAACAGTGAATCACAAGACAGTTAACTGCGTGTAAATCTTAGCTATACAAGCTGCAAGGTAAATAAGGTAAGCTAAATCCATTCTACTTAAAACAGCAAAGTAAAAAATTAAAAATATTTTTAAAAATAGGTCTCCCAGGACATTTCGTAAGACAATAAAACCCAAGTTACAGCACCCTTCACTACTTCAGAACCTATTTTACCATAGTGCTCTACTCTAATCATACACATCCTGCAAACCAATGCTCAAAGATAAAAGGTCTTTCTTCATGTCTCTGCAGTCTTCAGTACACAGCTACCCTGCTGTATACCTTGCTGTACCAGCAGAGTTGAAAGTTAGTTTGCCTATAACATTACTTCAGCTGTCACAGGGAAAAAAGTTTCTACCCACATAGGTACAACCCTCAGCTTTCATGCTTTCAAGAAAGTATGGTTTAGAGTTCACAGAAGTTATTCTATCAATAACAGTTGATTGACAGTTCTAGATCTATGTTCTAGACAGCTCTCAAGTTTCATTCAGCACTGAGTTTTGCTCAGAGGGACTGACTCCATTTCTTCTAACTTAGAGTCTTAGCTCCAAATTCATGAAATCTAAGTTAGGCAGTTAAAGGGGAGTGATTCAGTAGCACTGAACCCAGAATTTAGTAATTCAAAATCAGGGCAAATCTAGGGAGCTAGAAGTCATTAAATGTTTAAGTTTCCATCAGCACTGACTCTCAGAGACATCTGTTCAGAAGCAGAAATTTAGTAGCTACACCCTACCAGTGCTGAGTAAGTGACATACCCCACCACAAGGTCCCATCTGAATCCATAAGATAAATGAACCTACTAAATCTGGAGTTCAGCCCGAAGTGCAATTATTAGGTCACATATAGGGAAATATCAAAGAAAATAGGTGCAAGCATCCTCATTTATTTTAATACCACTAACACATTCAAGATGAGCATTTGCTTGAATAATTCAAACTTTTCACATCTCTCCTGAGAGAGCACACAGGATATTAGTGCATTTGCAAAGTAGCAGGACTTCACAAAGTCTTTCTGAGGTTACCCCAACATGTACTGTAAGAGCTGGAGCAAGTGGGCTGAAATGGAGCAGAATTTCACCAAGTTGAGATACTAGACAATTCTGGATTCCAGTCTTCTCTTATGATGAAGTAGTATTTTGTCTTGACCTGCTAGCACAGACCTCTTTCTACACTACAAGCAAACAAAATAGAGCTCTAACTTTCTACTGAGAGTCTGTAAGCCTTCCTAACTACCTCACATGCTCTCCTTATAAATTAAGCAATTTATACCACTACACAAATCCTTCATGAACTCGGTAATTAAATTTACAACACTAGAAATGAATTTCCAACCTTGTGCTTCATAAAAATCACACTGTATAACTGTGTTAATGTCCATCTGCCTCCAATAACTTGTTAACGGGTACTTCTTTGGTTTTACAGATATGGGATACCAGAAACGCCTCAATTACATAAAAAGACTCAAGTGGAAGTTGGATTACTTTGGATAACAAAATTAACTGCAGTACAACCAGGTTTCATGATTCTGCTGCTCATTAACGTCTTCCTAGGTTGTACTTCTAGTACACTATCCAATTTAGCATTAAATAAATGAAACTAATGTATGGAGATAGGCCTAGGTCCTCCTTATTAAATAAATACATCGTACCTACAGAGATACTTAGGTACCAGCAATCCTTACAATATAATTTACTGCAACACACACACACACACACACACACACACACACACACACACACACACAAAAACAAAACAAAACAAAACGGTATTTGCTTCTAACATAGGAACAAAATCTTTTATGAGAAGGAATTGCACCCAGCTAGTAAGCAGACTAACTCAAACCATACCCTGGGAGATCATCTCTGAAAACTGCATTTATTTCCTAGCTTGCCAATAGCATTAACATACATTTCATGGAAACTATCTATTACATGTGAGCAAATATCTACTTCGGCTCTTACAAAGCCATTGTGCAAACAGGAATTAGATATTACAGCATGTAAACACTTTGAGAGGTTGGCCTACTGTTAATCACTTAGTGTTCCAAAGCATTGTAAAGACAATGCAGGCATGTAATCTTAATCTCAAGTTTCAGCAGAATTTGAGTGCTTCTTAGAAATAGAAAGGAGAAAGAAAAACAAAAACAAAAAAACAAACAAACAAACAACAAACAAACAAAAAACTGGAAAGACCTTAGAAGGTTTCCATGATTCCTGTAAATAATACACCTGTAAAAGTATTCCAGCCTTCCTTTCCAGTGCAACTCCTGGATGACTTTAAAGTATGTATCTATATAAAATATATAAATCTTAATGTTTAAAGCAAAAAAAAAAAGAAAAAAAAAAAGTGAGGGGTGAGGGTATGTGTTGAATTATACATTTTCCTTGGTGTCATTTGGCTAGGGTATATTGTCTGATGCAATATTACTAAGATAATATGATATCATACATCATACCAAAATGGAATACAAATTCCGCTCAGCAGGGCTATTTCTATATTTTTGTCTGTATATTTTTTGCCTCCTCCAGGAGACAGAAGAAATTAAAAAACAAAGGGTTTTCCTGAAGAATTTCAATTGCAGGTGGCAAGTGATGCCTCCCACTGCAACTACCCCCACCTTCACCCCAACAGAATTCCATCAGTACATAATATTTAATCATACGAAACTAGAAAAATAAATGCTACAGACAGCACTCACATAGATCTAGGTCACTGCATTCATGATTTCATAGGTGCCATGTTGTGATGATTTTTCATGTCAGTGGATCGGTATTCTACACTACAACATCAAGTAGTGCACTGGGAGTTAAAGAGTTAATGTTTCAATTCTGTGCATTGATGATATTTCCAGTCTCTTGTTCTCAAAAGAGAAGACTGAACTACAACTCCCAAAAGACTTTGTTTTTCTATTTCCATTTAGAGGCAAAGATAAAACTGACTGGGAGTCAAGAGACTTTTCTCTTTGCTCCTTGGCAGTTTTACCAACAGCATTAGGGTAAGGACTTTGGTTTCAGAAACTCTCCCATTTCATTTGATTTATTAGCTTCAATTCCAATCATATTGTACTATATTGTGTTATATCACATTTTACTATTATATTTAGTAAATCAAGATTTTCCTTAGGCCATTGCCGTCATCCCTTGTCATGTAATAGGCCAAACCAGGCCAAATCTGAGAACTGGCCTACATCTTTTCAAGTTGTTCTCTATCTCAGTTTAGTTGTGAGAGCTAAACCATATCTGAAGGTTGCACTCATTATTTTGTCCTGCAGTCTTGTTCTCATGAGAAGCTACGGAAATCTAAAGAAGGGAACACAATAATACAATCCAAATGAGAAACAAGAATATGCAGTATGTACAATAGTTCAGGATGGCATAATGCAAGTATTTCAGTTAAAACACATGAACTAGTTTCCTAAGAAAATAATTCTACGTTTTCATTTTCCCTGGAGTATGAAAACTCAGGGAGGAATGTTCCATTTCTCCAATTACATTTTCTGGTACCAAGAATTAAAAACAAGCAAAAAACACATTAGAAAAATATGTATATGCATCCCCGGAAATTTCTCATTCAATTAAAAAAAATATATTTAAAGTCAAAGCTTTCTCCAAATTCTGAATACTTCATACAAAGCTATCTATTATATTTAAGCTCTCCTTTTATTAAAAGTTCTTGCGGTCGCCAAAAATGACAGTTCACCATCATCTGCTCTTTTGTTGCTATAATCTTGCTCTGTCGAAACCCACTGCCTACTAAACCCTTTATTTTAAATACCTTCATTTTTAAGCATATAAACAGTTGCGAGGCTAATTTAAGGCGTGACTGCACAGTAAACACCATCTTTGAATTTTTCCCCAGGAACTGACCTTTTGACAATTCCCCCCTGCCTCCCTTTCGGTCAGGATATCTGTCATCTGTCTCACTTGTACAATCCCGCAATACGGAGTAGAAACAGTCTTCTTAGCTACGCTGGCTTTAGGAACATTGCTACTGATTCTGAACAGTTGTTTTGCAAGGTGGCCTCTTAAATTATCATAAGCTTGACAGGATATTGAAATTCATGCTTATTTAACTATTAAGAAAAGTATTTACAAAATGACTCAAAGTTGGGAGTGTTTATTTAGTAGGTCTGATTCTGATTTTAGATTTCTAACTAGATGAATATATACAGCTAGAACTAACTTGTTTTGGCAACTTGTATAGCAACAGCTGCAAAGCATTGGAGCCACCAACTGTTCAAACATGGCAACAGCTAGCTAGCATCTATCCCAGAGCACTTCATACAAAGCATAAAATTCTGTCAGCAAGTTTCTTTCCTTACCTAACACACATTGTAACAATCAGCCTATTAAAATTCTGTAAACTTTACATTTGATCAAATAAAGCTGGTTATTTGCTTCCTAATATTATATTCCTACCTCTAACGACATGAACTTAACCTAAAAGTTCTTGTAGTTCTCAGTTCAATTAGACACCTATATTAGAGGTGCTCCTGATATACAGCAGACGTAGCTCCTGAGCACTAGGTTCATTCAACAAGTTTACACAAGCCTTTTATAAAGAACTCTGGACATTTATCACTGTAGAAAAAAAAAAAAAATCTTATTTTCAAATGTTTAACAGTAGTTAAAGTAATAAGATAATCAGCAAAATGGAAAAAACTTCCCTTCAGAGTACACTCAATCTCATCTCTAAAAGCAGAACCCTAAGGAACAATCTAACATTTATCTTCAACATCCTTTCCAACAACATGTGACACCAGAACTGCTTGAGTTATCGGCCACTTTTTAAAACTTTAAGCAACCTTAATGGATGCTTTTCTTCATCCCATTCAGTTCTTCAGGTTACACCTCTGCCACTCTGGATATAGACAGCTACTTTTCCATGGTTACTCTCCAGCTAAGGAAAAAAGCTCAGCTTTCAGAAAGAGAAGAAAGGAAGAAAAAAACTTGCCTACCACCAGGTTCAGCACCTGCACTGTCCAGACCTGTTACAAAAAAAAACACATTCAAAGGGGAAAGCAGAAGTTTCTTCCCTTCTCATCTTACAGGTTTTCCTTAAAGTATTTAGCTTCACGTACATGACAAATAAAAATGAGGGAATACGCATGAAGCACAGAAATTCTGTTGTACCACTTGGACAGATCAATACAACAGGAAAGGTATTACAACAAAGATGTGATGACAGAAGGACCAGCATGATAAAAAGATACTACAAAGGAAGGAAAAAGATTGCTCACCCATACCAGAAGATTCTAGGTTTGCAGGGGAAAGCTTCACCAGGGAGGGATCTCCAGGAAGAGATCCTTCCCCAGTGGCAGTCAGCTCTTCAATGAGGTCTAAGAGGTGCAGCCAGGCTCCACCCCTTCCAGTCATACAGCCCTCACTTGTGCTCCCAGGGCTGACCGGGTCTTTTCCCCAGGTGCTCAATCAGTGGCTCAGGCCACGACTCAGCAGTTCACACACACTGTTTAGCAAGTGATTCTTTCTCCATTTCCCAATTATTTGTAGCAGATACTAGACAGGAAAGCATTTTTCTAGTTCTCCTATTCTCAGCCATACACTATGAAGAGACATTAGGTTTTGTGCATTAGAACCATTCCCATGTGCATATATTTACACATTACACACACAATAGATACACATTATCTATATACAGATACACACAGTTAAAAAAAAAAAAAAAAAAACAACTAGGGAAACGAGGCACCTGAAAAGAAAGACCACTTCTTGAAGCTCCAAGAACCTCAGGTGGCTCCTGGTTTGTTTATATCATGCTTATATCATTTCTCAACCCCCATTAAGGATGAAGATGGTAACACCAACATTTAGTAATTTCCCTGATTTGGAGCTAAGTGAAGGTGACCTTTCTAAGATGTATTCAAGTTTAGAAACAGGCTTCCTGATACCTATTACAAAACACTAAGAAGATTCTCTCCAGCTTGGTATCCCAACATCAGAAAAGTCTTAGGCAAAATATAATAATAAAAGCAGCTCACATCTCCTTACACTAGAAAAGGGATCTTGTAACCTATAACCTTGAAAACTTATTCATCATATTGCTGTGTAGGTTCTACGTACTAAGACAAAAACTTCTGCTGACAGTACTGGACAGTAAGACTGGAACACGACAACTTGGCAGACCAGAAATAAAAGGTATCTATGAAATGTTCCATCAAAAGGATGTCCAAAGCTTAGAAGTAACTGTTTTATTACATAAAATTAGGTCTATTAAAATAAACTTTATCCTCATCTTTTTCAGTTTATCATCACAATGCATCCAGATTAAACTGTATTTTCAGAAATACCTCATACTAAAAAAAAAATAAAATAATAAACTGCTCTGGAAAAGTCTTGAGTATTTAATGTGTCAATTTACAGCTAAGCTTCTTGGTGTTAATTTCTGATATCCCTAGACAAATTAGCTGGGAAGATTAGACACTCCAAGGGCTAATCTTGGATTTGTTGTGATTTTATTTTATCAGGCCACATAATGAAGCTTCCAAGTCTAAAGACCAAACATTCCTTTTCTTACATACTCTTCATCAAAACATGAAAATCATGGTTTTACTTATCTTTGTCAACATTTCCTTTGCTGAGGCCCAAAGTGAACAGATGAGGATATTCTTGGCCTCAGTAAACTCAAGATCTCCCATTAGTGAATGAGACAGTAAAGAACTGCTGTTCTGAGCATTCAAATCTCATGGCAGAAACATCCAATGATAAATGCACCAGTTCCAAAAGTTAGTGGGGATGAGCACATGAAGTTTAACTGCAATGAAACACAAGGTGATACCTATAGCAGTGGCACTCTGACATCTTTAATGAACGGCACTTTAGCTGAAGTTCCAGTCTACTGAGGTGTTATGTGAGTGATCTAGTTCTCTGATATTCAGGGGAAAAAAAAGGGCACCCACAAATAAGAAATCTGAGGTGAACTGGGTGAGCAGACTGAAAAGACACGTTTGCAAGGCTTGTTTTATCACAAGGGCAAGGACCATTTAATCTCAAGTGTTTCTGGCACAGCAGTGCCTTGCCCCAGTGCAAAATTGTGAAACAGTACCACTATCAGGTACTGGTGGAAGCCCTAACAAATATCATTTGTCACAAAAGTTTTAAGGGTGAATGTTCTGTAATTTTCTGTTCTGGACACAAAGCAAAACTTACCAAGTTTCTCATTGTTCTGGAAGCCAGTACTTAAAGGAGCATACCACACTAAGAACAGACAGTTATTTAAATTCTCAGCTAAATTTCATCCAACTTCCATAGTATACTCCTTTTAGCATGTATATGTCATTCACAATAATCAAAGATCTTTTTCTTCTTTTTAAAATCAAGAAGAGTCTCTTATAATTCTTTCCCCATCTCAAGAAAGGCCCTGAAAGGAATCTCTTCACAGGACCTAGCTCTCAGCCTTTCCTTCTACAGGCACGTATTTTCATACACTTTTGATGTAGTTTGTTCCACTACAGGTTATCAGAATTCCTTTTACAAGCTACAGAAGACTATTCATCACTAGCAGAACTTAGATGAGTAATCCATATGTTTTATGAATAAAGCATATGCTTTATTTTTTCCCCCTCAAATGTTAGATAATTATGTAAGCATGTTCTTACAAGCATTGCAGAAATATGCTGTTGGCTGCTCTGCTTCTTCTAGAAGGACATACAGTAAACTGTCCCATTAATCTGCAGATTTTTAGAATTCCCAATGTGCTAGGGTTCCTTATACAAAAGAGAAACAAGTCTACAAATCAATGTATATCCCAAACTTTGAACTCTTCAGCACTAGAGAAGCACTCATCAAGTGAAACTACAAAGATTGCTTTCTCTTAAGAAAAGCCTCTTTCCTCCTAATTTAAATATATGAGGGCTATTCCAGAAGTAATGCCTCTTATTTTATTACACTGGCCCACAACACCAGAGGCAGATGCTGGTAGTATGGCAATAGATTTTGAATATTCCCACCAATATCCATTATGTTTTTGTTGTGATGTGACAGATGGCGTCAGAGAGGAAGTATGTAACAAAGGTGTGGAACTGAATTCCTCCATGCGGAAAGAAAAAAAAAGCACCCATAGACATTTACCGACACTTGCCAAGCATTAATGGAGTCCAAACAGTGAGATAATGGGTGGTATGTTTCAGCAAAGACACTGTCACAGAAGCTGCAAAACAGTGCTTTACCTCTAGTGGTGCAGATTTTTAAGAGTGTGACACGCAGGCTCTTCTTCATCATAGGAAAAAATACAAAGCTAGCAGTGGTGACTATGCTGAAAAATAGTGCTTTGTAGCTGGAAGTTTGAGATCTCTGTATCTGTTCTTCCCATGGAAATAAGAGGCATAACTTTTGAATCAACCTTCGTACATTAATGGAAGTGACTAGTTTTAAACATAACTCCATGAAGCTTCAAGACCCATCATTTACACAAACATCAATATTGATTACCTTGGCATATACACTTTTGTTTATAGCTTCCACAAACTATTTCCTCAGGTACCCATTCCCATGGCGGAGCATGAAGTACATCCATCAAGGCCACAGATGCTGCTTGAGCTTGGGAGGGAATTATGCTGGCAGATGAAGGGTACACCTCAGATTCCAAGTTGCGTCCAGATATGTTGACAACCACTACACTGAAGCAACTCAGAGAAATATCCAACCAGTATATGCTGCCAAGAAAAGGTTGTAAGACTCAGAAAGTTGTTTCAGTACAGAATAGTCCTCTTCAGCTGGAATCCAGAAGAGACTTTATTCTCTAAGGCTCTAAGCATTCTTTAATCTGTAAGGAACTGTAAGGACTTTCAGTGTCTAAGAAAATCAAAAGGAAAAACTCTTTTTAATTCAATGAAACATTTTGTTTTTATCCTCTTAAAAAGAAACTAACCCCCAAAGCCTCTGTATATCATACATGACCAGAGCAAGACTACATACCTTTGAGAAGCCCAAATATTTATCTGCACATTCAATATCTAATGCAAAGATATGATGTTAAGAATTAACAATAGTCCGCTAATCCAGCAAAGAAAGCTGTGAAGGCTTTTTTTTACCCTTTTCCCCTGCACTAAAATCACAGAACAAAGAAAAAATCCACCCCAAAACCTAGAGAAAAAAAATTGAGTTGTGTTTATAAAACTAGGCTTGCGATACATACAATTTCTGCAACATGAGATCCAGGAGGAAAAACACTCTTCATCAATCCAAACTGTCCAACACGTCAGTGAAGAAAGCTTAGTTTTAACCTCACCTACCAGTAGCTTCCATTTCAATAATTTTCTTCCCTTTCATTCTCTCTCTACCACTAAGTTTTTACTTCCACCCGTCTCAACCTTCTCTCATATTTGGAAGTAGTTTATTCACACAAGTGTGATATGAATAAATCTATTTTCCTCTTCTAAACCACAAGGACAGTACCTCTATGAGTCCACATATAACTCTTTTTCCACTGGGCACTTTATAATTGGCTCAATTTAAATAATCAGACCTTAAAAAAAAAAAAAAAAAAAAAAACAGAAATAACTTGAGCTGTAGGTACAAGAAGTGAGCATCTGTTATCAAAGTCATTGGCACAATCCTTAGACATGAGTTGCTAGGAAATAAGAGGTAAAATGAAACATCTTAATTGAAAACACAGCCTCAAACAGGAGCTGATTAAGGCCTGGGCAGCCAAAGTGTTTTCACTGGTCTGTGCAGACAACCTGTACTACAGATTGCTCGTGAATTCTCATGGAGCAAAACCTGCATTCACTATCCTGCTGAAACAGCCTCTCAAATGCTGGTCATCAGGATGTATTCAGTTTGACCATTTGATTGCACCTGGGATTCTTGTGTTTTCTGCAAACAAATATGCAAACAGGAAGAAGAGAACTACTTTATATTAAAGCATACAGACCAAGAGAATTAGAACCAATTTTTTTTTTTTTTTTTTTTTTTTTTCTTCCCCAGAATCTCCAGTCCCAGTTTGGCACAAAGTCAGGAGTGTTTCCAAGCTCAAGTGGCTGACTGTTCAAAACACTCCGAAGACCTCTAGTATGTTTGCTGGTCATGACTAGTCTAAAATTCTATGTTTATTCTTGCAAGTGTCAGCAAGCTTATTTGAGTTAAGACCTAGCCAGCTTTTATAGCATACTCACCTGCACAGAAATCCCATCCAGCACTTTTGGAAACACTCACAGACCACGACTGCTAGAGCAGGGCTGTATGTATTCCTACTGCAAGGAACTGACAAATTCAAGGAACACATACTTCATGACATACTGAAGAATGCTAACAACTTCCAGACTGGAATCAACTAAGGAACTGAATAGTTCAGAACGCAAAACTTGTTCAAGGAACTTCAGCATCCTGTGCGATATCATGCTGCAATAAGAACTTCCAGTATTGTTATATAATGGTTGAAATGGAGCACAAAGTACTAAGATCTTCCTACCACGTATCCCAAGAATGTAAGTGTAACAACTTCAAAAAGATTTCATGACTTGCAGTAAATAGACACATATATGCAGATTCATGACTTGCTTACATACTTTATCTGATAATACCGATGCACACAAAAACACATTGCAAAACTGGGAGCAGAACCTTGCTTATTACCCTATTTTGTAAAAAGTTGTAAAAAAACCAAAACTATTTAAAATAACACCATCTACACAGCTCCATCTCACCTACAACTTCCAGTAACACAATTTAGTTATCAGTCATGGTTTCAGTGTTTTCAAAGGCTTTTGCTAGACAACAGCTTTTTATCTAGAGACTGGTAATCCACTGACTAGCAGAACACTCTTAAGACACTGGTACTCTTAGCAATTTAAGTATCTTTTATTCCACACGTTCTCTAAGTCATTGTTTTCTTTACAAAACCTTTTATTTTAATGTATTTACTGCATTAGTAGTAGTAGTCTCATGAGCCTCCTACCAGTGCCCATTCCTAAATTAACTAGAGAATAAGATACTTAGAAAGAAGAAATGCTTTAAGATGCATTTAATCTTCAAGGAAAAAAAAAAAAAAAAAAAAAAAACTAACTAGGAAGATAAAAATTTAAGCCTGAAGAGGTTGATAGGATTCACTGTGTAGATATTTTTCAAGTATTTAGAACCTTTCCATTTCTACTCCATTTCTATTCCATACAACTAGAGAACAAAAGTTGATTTCTCCCCAAAAAGTACAGGCCTTTACATATTCAGAGGGGTGTGGGAAGATGAGCAGGAAAAAGATGTACATATCAAAACACAACTAACTGGTGGCTCAGTACTCTTTAAGTGTTCATGTTTTATAGCTCTGCAGAGACAACACTCATAAAGAAAACTAGAGATGACTAGAAAAGAGTACTAAGCTGGAACCAGCTAGATTTCTTTTCTATAGCAGGGAAAAGTACTGTCATAAACACTCTTAAAAGATGTGGGTATCTGGAATCTTTTAAAGATTCTATAACATGCCACCCAAAGGACTTCTCATTGTTATACGATGTCTTATCCATTGTTAAAATCCAAACCAATTCTATCCAAACTGCTGACATGCCCCACAGCAGGACAGTTGTTCTAACATTCTTGTCAGTTACAGCAGCATACAAGGCATAGAGAGTAATTATTAAGTAATGCAAGTTATAGTAGCCTTCTGCCTTAACTGAGCTTTCTAGCTCTTCCTTTTCCCTGTCCATTCCTGCTTTCATCACCCCTCCCTGCAATGGCATCTATGAACATAACAGTTTTCCCCACAGAAAACAGGTCTGTATACTCCTACCCTAAGCAGAGCACGAACAACTACAACTTATCTGCAGGACTGATGCCCTGTAACACAAATCTCCTACAATAAACTCACGAGAGCACACACTTTTCATAATGACTAAGTGACTGCAGTATACAAAGGCTTGCACAGAAGCATTTATCACAGGCTACTTTTTGCATTCTCAAACATTACTTTATTAATAATACAGTACAGACTACGTACTAGCACACACTAATGAGCTAGCTCAGCTGACAGTAATTAAAGCCCGTCTGAACCCCAGATACGCACTGAACACCCATCTCCACAACAAGCATTTCTTCCATTAAGTCTTACCTGGAACCATTTACTAAGCTTGTGAAACAAACCACACATTAGGATGATGGCTATATATAAGAATCATTATAAACAACTGATTTTTAACCAACCACTGAGATATGCCTTCCCTCAATTTCAGTTTAGTCCCCAAATCTGGTGGTTTCCAATGATTGATTTTGACAGTTATGACCAGAAATGCTTATTTTTCAAATCACAAAAAGTATTTAGGACTACCCAGATTACAGCTGTTTGCTTTCAAAGCTCTGACTAGTTTACTACGTATTTATAGAACCTGATGCAGTTTCTAAAGCCTGAAGAGGCCAGCATCTCTACTCACTGGGCCAGTACTTGGGGCCCCTCCATCCAGGAACCCTACTGGCTGTAGATATTAAACTTCTTTTATTAAAATCTCTCTATTTACCCATCATTTTCTGTTTGCCTTTGGTATTTCAAAATTCCTTCTGAAACACGAAAAGCTTCAGAACTGGCAGCACAAAATGATGTTAGGGTGTGAACTCATTTCCAGTGTCACTGTTGCCAGACTGACAATCCTCATGCATGTCAGCAGGCAATCTCCACTTTCCCTACATTTATCAAACCAAGTGAAGGTAGACAGGTACTTGCTAACATTACTACACTGAATAAGAAGTAGAATAAAAGCCAACAGATGATTCATCAGGGAGGCACAAGAAGGATGTACTGAGAAGACCAGAGAAAAATCTCAGAGACATTTAGTTCTTTCCACAATACATTCTCATCTAGCCCTCATCCTAAATAAAAAAAAAAAAAAAAAAAAGCCCATGACCAGAGACCAAATCATTTTTTAAGTGTAATGCTATGATGAAGAAATAATACATGACACAGGCCACTGCTTTATGATCAACTGCTTTATCTTCTGTATCAGTGACAGTTCTGTATTTTACATGGTGAACGATACCTGCATCAATTATGCTGAAGCTACTAAACACAAGGAGAAAACTCAGGAGTAAGTTCCAGTCTAAAGATGGGAGGTGGTACAGAAATAGATCTGAAGGAATCTGTGGGTACTAAGACAGAGGTTAAGACAGCACTTACAAGCTACCAAAAGAAGTGATGAAGTTCAAAGACAAGAATTGGTAAAAAGCAAAACATCAAGTATTGCATGCAGTTTCTCATGATAATGTCAGCTACACAGAACTCCCATGGTGCCACACCAGGGGACATCCCCCTCTGGTCTTATGCACATTTACTGCCTATGAACTAGTTATTACTCAAAATGTCTGCTCCTGACACTCATCTCACTAGTAGCTTTGATATTTGAGAATCAACACAAGTCAGATCTAAAGAATTGAGCTGTTTTTTTTTTTTTTTTCCCCCCCCCGGTAGAATGCAGCGACAAATTACTGAAAAAACTGCATAATTTCCCATCATGCTTTCAGATACTAAGAGTGTAGAGAGAAAAGTTTTCTATGATTAACAGACAAGGTTTTCCTTATAAGGCTAACTGCGCTATACAAGAAACTCCAGGCAAGTATTAATACTGCTTGGAATTTCTTGCTTTATTTTCTCCCCCCACCCCGTAACAACAAGCGAAGTTCCTCTCTTCCTGCAGAAAAAAGGAAAAACATTTTATGGAAATGCTAGGATTCTATGCAGGCTTGCATTTATTACTGCTAAGCTTACACAGTATATATGGCTCAGACTAATTACATAGCAGGAGACCACTTAAAAATTACCCATACCAAGGCCCATATAAGCTTTCTGTCTACTTGGGGCTATTTTAACAGACTCATCTGAACATATCTGCAGAGAATAACTGCTTTGGTACTTTTAAATGTCATTTCCACAGGTTTTTTTTTTTTTTTTTTAAACTACTCTCTTTCTAGCTGCCTAACCATCCCACTCCAGTCAACCTTTGCAGAAATAAGACTGACAGGGCTCACTTTATTTCAATAAAACCATATGAACTTAACAGCAGCAATATTTCTCTTGTTACCAATGTCTGTCAACTAACTCATGTCTCGACTTCAGTGAAACTAAAATACACAGAACTAACAATTACTTCTTAGGAGTTTTTTCTTCACTTTAATAATTTACAAAGAACTTGATGTACAAGGCTTACTATACAAACAGAAATCTACAGATCTACTAAGCTGAGTGAAGTTGACACAACAAAAGGTATAGACAATTCAAAGGGACCCGGGACACACTCAGAAAGCCTGCACACAAGAATCTAATGAGGTTTAACAAGGACAAGTGAAAGGTGTTGCACATGGTTCAAGACAATCCCAGATACAAGTACAGACTGGGAAAAAGAACTCACTGAGCAGCCCTGTGGAGAACTTGGGGATGGTCCTCATAGACAAGAAGTCAGGCATGACCCAGGCGCCCATGCCTGCAACCATTAACAGTAACCAAGGCTGTACAAGAGGGGTGGCCAGCAGATTGAAGTAGGTCCTTGTCCTCCTCTACTTTGCCCTCATAAAGCCACATCAGGAATATTATGGTCTGAGACTGGGGCCCCCAGCACAAGATGCAGAGCTGCTGGAGTGGGTCCAGAAGGGCCGCAAAGATGATCCAAGGGCTGTAGCACCTCTGTAAGGATAGGTTGAGAAAACTGGCCTTGGAGAAGACTCCAGGAAACCTCACTACAGCCTTCCAGTACTTCAAGGGAACTTACAAGCACTTACAGACTAATAGCAATAAGGGGGAAATAGCATTCAGAAAGAGGGCAGATCAAGGTTAGATGTTAGGAAGAAATTTTTTACTCATAGGGTGGTGATGTACTCAAACAGGTTGCCCAGAGAGGTTGTGGATTCCCTAGCCCTGTAATAAAAATGGGTGCCCCAGGCAGTCTGACCCAGTGGTTGACAACACTGTTCATGGTGGGGGGAGGGGGGGTGGAACTGTACGATCCTCAAGGTCTCCTCCAACCAAAGCCAATCTAAGATTCAACAGCAACACATTAGAATGAGTCAATACTCAATACATACAAGTTTCTTTTTTTAAAAAAGTGTATTTAATAAGCCTCTGATTGTACAAGTTTCACAATTAATGAGATGAATCGGTATTGAAAGCATGCAGAAGATGCTAGAGTTTACACAGGCATTGTTGTAATTCCCCCTTTACAAAGCA
This sequence comes from Centrocercus urophasianus, assembly GCF_019232065.1. NCBI lineage: Eukaryota > Metazoa > Chordata > Aves > Galliformes > Phasianidae > Centrocercus > Centrocercus urophasianus. The sequence continues at coordinate 3,103,276 of NW_024885532.1, forward strand.
TAGCTAGCCATTATCTTTAAAATGGTGTATTGCAGTTGTGAAATTATTCATTGCGCCTTTGCACTTGCACACAAAAACTACTTGTAAATGAGTACAAATTGTCTTTTTTTTTTTTTTCCTCCTTTTTTTCTTGTTCTTTCTGGTCAGGCTGGGCAAGTAAAAAAGTGATGGGAACAGGAATACTTCTGTCATTTAATTTTTATTTTTTTTTTTTTTTTCTAAATTCTTAATTTTTTTTTTTTTTTATAAAAAAAAAAAAGCTATGTACGTACTCTCCAACAAATCCAATGGGACAACTCAAAATTCCATGGAATAAAAACCACTTTCATAAACACTCAGTTTTAAGAAGTTTCATTGTCAGAATCTAAGACACATACTTCAAAATATACTGGTCACATGAAGATATAAAATGTAATCACATATTAAAACACTTGTATTTCAACTTGTGCTAGAAAGTACATGGCTTTTTAATCCAAAAAAGAGCTAACCTTGCTATCACTAGCAGATTACTACAGGAAATTACAGAAGAGAAATCGTGACATAAGACACTTGCCTTCTTTACCCGACCTCACTGAAACAAAGCTTCCTCTAAATCCGCAGAACTAAAGAAAATTTTAGTTTTGGGAAAGGGTATTTTGGATAAGAAACCTGTCTGAGAACTTCGGGAGTAGCAGAAGAAAAAAGGGCACAGAAGTAAACTCTAAAACTGCTTGGATACTTCAGAAAGAAATTTAAAAGGAATGACAACATTTTGCTAGACATTGGAATAATAGAAATTCTGAGACAGCATATGACATACATTGACAGACTCTGGAAAACACTGTCTTGGGAACAATGACCCATTTAGCTTAACATCCTGTTTTAATTTAAAGAACAGCAAGGGTAGCATTGACTCAAAGTCTTAATTCTTCTACAAACAGGTGTTTTAGAAGACTATAGAGTTTGTCAGCTGTGACCAACAAATTGGATACTTCGAATTTACAGCACTATTACTCAGAAAGCCCACTTTAGAAAATAAATCCATTGATGTTTGAGCTACAGGTGTAGTTCTCTAGCACATGGCTCATCCAAAGACTGTGTCAAAAGCTCCACTTAGAGTTTACATTTATACTTCCTTATGAAGCCAGATACTGAATCTATCTCCACCCTTTTGAAACAGTTGTATGGGTGAGCTATTCAGATAGCTTTAGAGATGTTCTATTTTTATTGCTATGCATCATATGCTAAGTAAATTACTTCAGAGCTTGCAAGATGACCAGTGTTACACTCACCACAAATGCAGATGCCTCACAAGATGCAGACACCCAACTAGTATTAAAGATGCCATAGCTAAGGCATCAAAAGACCCTGATGCCCTGAGGCATCAAAATGTCTGCAACATTCTTTACTACTCCTGAACTTAGCAAAATCTAGATGAGGAGCCAAGATTGAAAGTGTGCTCTTATATTACTAATTAGAACATCTAGTTTTGATAACATTAAAAATTAAAAAACAGTACAGAAGCTATCAATTCATGTAATTTGAATTTGAGAAACAAGCTCAGATTTTGTTTCTTAGGATTCATTTCTTCCCAACAAAGTAATGGAGAAGAAATTGTAAATACGCATTCAGCTCAGTTTAATAGAAGACTCGTAATATTTTTTTTTCTTAAGAAACAAAGCAAACAAATTAAGGTCCCCCTCCCCCCAACACACACTCAAGGACTTCAGTATTATCAGCAACAAATCTGATACAAACAATTCAGATACAGAAAATGAACATCTAGTTACACTGAAAATTACGTGACATTTCTTCAAGGAGAAAGGTAAGGCTTTTAGGTTTCCTAGATCAGTGAGAGAGGGAGAAATTCCTTGCAACTACGAAGTGTTTCAGCCTCTATCCCCACCAACCTCAACAGGCCGGGACAAGTGCAATACCACAGAAACGCACAGCATTGCAACTGATCCCAACCTGTGTAGAAAGGGGTACAATTTCTCCACATTTACTGACTGACTTGTCACTGCCACAGTCAGTTTTGCATGGATTTGCACAGCAGAGTATCATACAGCTGGATGCAAACCTGCAAAACTAACCAGAGAACAGTGTTCAATTTAACAACAAATAAATTGCAAAACATGCTGAATATGTAGTTCTACAGCTAGCAGTACTTTAAGTGCTTATAATGCAGTAGATTAGTGAACACTACCTGCACTATAAGCACTTTAGTGCTACAAGAGCTGTCATCCACTAGTCTGCTGTTAAAAGTGAGAAAGGCCAGAAAACATCCCATAATCAGCAGAAAACCTTCAGACTCCTTGATGTAGATTATAACAGGCCACCATCAGTTTTGCATAGATTTGCACAACTACATTCTTCCTGTAGTGCAACTATGCAAAACTAACAGAAGACTGCAAAGCAGAAAGCTACTGGAACATCTACAGTAATAGCCTGAGTGACTGGATGAAGACATAACTTCTTATGCCAGAAGGAGCACTTAGGGCAGTAGATGCTAATCTACTTCACTATCTGCACTAGATGCACCTTAGTACAAAAAGCACTTGACACCACCACACAGTACCTTTCCAATCTCTGAAGTCCTGCAAGATCTCCTGAGGCAGTTGTCAACATAATGCTACAAGTGCCTTCACTGCAGTAGGTTCTATATATCACTACCTGCACTGTAAGCACTTTGACATTACTCTGACGCAACCAGCTTTTTTAGTAATTCAAGATATGTTGTTTAACTTTGTTCCTGCTGAAAGAAAAGAACAAAGTGAGTACTGGGTCAGATTTTGAGTTGCACACTTTCAAGAACCAATATTCAGCCTCCATTTCTCTCAGAGTTAGCTTGAGCAGCACACTAACTCAGTCCAGGACTCTCATACAAAGTACCGGGGACATCAGAATCAATGCTGACATTAGCAGAAAAGCCCATTTGTGAAAATGCATCAACTACCTTTCCTGTACCATTTTCAGAACATCAAAATTTCCAAACATAAGAAATAACTATTCCTTTCCAAAGGCCAATCTGCAGCTGTAAGGGCAAGCTGTATCTCAGTAATAATAAAAAAAGATAAGGCCATAAGTTTTTAAGCGAATATAAACAAAGTTAATGCTCAATTTGGATAATTAAGATTTAGAAATTACATTCAGTAGATCCTATTACCCTTCTGAATTCCAGAAAGCACCTTATAAAAAAGCAGCTGGTAAGTAATGTTGTCTATTTTGCAGACAGATTGTAACATTTACTGTTACTGCCACAGATACCCTTTGCCTCAAGAGGGTTCCTCCCACTGGGTTTAGATGGGTCTGCCCTGCACTCAGAAAAGTTTCCAGTAATGGCTGTAAGTTACCCTAGCAAGTTACAGCTGCTTATTACAGATGTGAGATTCAAATAAAGCATGGGAGTGCTACATTCAAAACCTGAAAGCACATTTTATTCCCTTTTAAATTCGGTGTATTATATGAATGTGAAGTCTACCTTACCTGGCACATAACAGAAAACTCAAGAATAATATGAGTAATATCTTGAAAACAGAGGAGTTTCTTTAAACTGAAAAAGAACTTCATTGAAGAACAACAAAAAAAAAAAAACACGATTTGAACATGTTGTAGAGTCCTTCACCACCCAGCTGCTTTTGTCAAACAGATGAATGTTCAAAAAAAAAAAATGTGTATCACTCTCCTCTGAATGGGAGAAATTGTGGGCTGCTAAACATGCCCGCAATCCCAGGAAAGTCTTTCAAATTCGGTGCACGACCAAGCTCTCAGGCTCTGCTTTAACAGCACAAGCTCTGCATTTAAAAAAAAAATATTAATACAAGATAAGCGCTTACCATTTCCTGTGAAAAGCAACTTTCCCCACGAACACTCCACTGAAACATCCACAACAAGCTCCCGCATTTTCTGCCGCCCATGTCGATACTGCAAAAATACCACCGAATTACTTGCTTCGGGTCGCTGCGGAGAGAACAAAGTCACAAACCAAGTTTCCCGGTATCCTCCCCTTTATATTCCCCCCGAAGGGCGCGAAACGCTCGGCTGCTCCCCGAGAGCAGCCGCCGCCCCCAGTCCCAAGACCTCCCTTTCCCCAAAAGCCGACCGCCGGAGCAGCGGAGACCGTCCCGGCGCGCTCCCTCCCGCCTAGCGCGGCCCACAGAAGGCGCGGGGAGGCCGTGGCCGCGGGCCATGTGCCGCAGGCCCCTTCCCGGCCGGGCCCGCGCCCCTCACGGCGCAGCACGTGTTCCTGCGAGAACACAGGCGGCCGTGCGCCGCGCGTCCGCGCGTCCGCCAGGGGGCGCCGCCACAACCGCCGCGGAGGTCACAGCCCGGCTACGGCGTGCCGCCCCCCGCCCCCCACCGCCAGACCGGGCCCGCCGAGCCCCGCGGCCCAGGCGGAGGGGAAGGGACAGGGCCCGCCCGCTCCCGAGGGCCGCCCGGATGGAAAGGGGCCGCGGCGGGGGGAGGGGAAGCGGCTCCCCGGGCCGCCGCTGCCCACACGCGGCTCCGGGCCTAACAGGGAACAATCGGCCCCAGCACGCAGCCGCCGCCATGTCCCCCGCCTCCTCCCCCTCCCCAGCAACATGGCGCCGCCGAGGCCCCGCAGCTGCCGCCGCGCCGATTTCGTAACGAAGCCCGCGGCTCTCGGGCAGCGCGGGGCCCTCCCGCGGCCCCTCTCTCGCCCGCCCGAGGGAGGCGGGAGCCCGTGCCCCACCGCCCGCTCTCCCACGCCGCCGAGGAGTGCGGCCCGGAGGAGGGGAGGAAGAGGAGGGCCCGCCGCCCCCGCCCCTCTGCGAACAAAAGCCCACGCGGAGGGGCCCGGGACGCGCTCGCAGCCCGCGGCGCTGCCCCCCTCCCCGGGGCCCCGCGCCCCCTCCCCCGGGGGGGCGGCGGGCCCCAACCGGCCCCCCCGCGCCCTCCCCGAGTAGCCCCCCCCTGCCCCTCCCCGCCGCCTCCACCTCCCGCGTTACCGCCGCTGCCGTTCCCGAGCTGGGCGTGGGCGGCGAACGGAGCCCCCGAGCCGCCGCGGCCTCTGCCCCATGTGCCGCTTTGTTCTGGCGCCGCCAGCTCCCCCCCGCGCCGCGCCGGGCACGCCACAAACTTTCCCGGACGGGCCTCGGGCCGCCGGGGCACGGCCCCCGCCCGCAACCACCGCGGCCGCTGCCATTGTGCCGCGCCGCCCGCCCGGGGGGCTCGGCCGCTCCCCGCGCCGGGCCCGGGCCGCGGCCGGGGGGGAGGAAGGGGAGAAAGGGGGCGGCGGGGCTCGCCGCAGCGGCGCGAGGCGCGCACGCTTTTCAAATCTCCCTCATTCCGGCCCCTCCCGCCCCGTGTGCGAGCTCGGGAGGCGCCGTCGCCGCCGCCGCGGCTGCCATGCGCCCTGCTCCCGCTCTCCCCCGCTGCCCACCCACTCACCCACACACCCACACCCCCTCCCGCCGCCCCGGCCACTCACAGCGGCCCGTCCGCCCGCACCCCCCGCGCCGCCGCCGCGCTGCCCCCCGCTCCTCACCGCCACAGCTCTGCCGGCGGCCACGCGCGCGCGGCAGTGACACTCACCCGCCGGCGGCCGCCACCATCTTCCCTCCGCCCGGCCCCGGCGCCCCGCGCGGCGGCGGCAACGGGGCGAGGCGCGGAGCGCCGCCGCTCCCGGCGGAGCCCGTGGGGGTGGAGGGGGGGAAGCGGCGTGGAGGCGGCGGGTCCCGGCAGCGGCGGCGGCTGGGCTCGGGGACCATGTGGGTGAATGAAGGGCGGCGGCTCCCGCCTCAACGTAAATATCCACAAGCCCCGCTCCGCCCTCATTAGAATAGAAAACAAAGTGCTTCCGAGCAGCCGCGCCGCCCAATCGCCGGCCTCAGACCCCCGCCCCCGCCCGCAGCTGCCGCCTGCTGCAATTCATCCACACATCAGGCATGCACCGAGCGAGCGAGCGGCCTGCCCTGCCCCGCACCGCCCGCACCCCGCGCCACCGCCACAAACTTTGTCTCCGCCGCTGCGGCGCGGCACGACGGCACGGCACGGCGCATCGTGCTGCGCAGGCGGTGCGGTGCGGTACGCAAGGAGGGAGCGGCGCGCGCGGCGGCCCGGCGCAGGGCTGCACTTGTCCGAGCGGGAAGCGCGGAGCACGCGGGAGGGTGGGTGAGGAGGCAGCGGGGTGCGCAGAGGGCAGATGTGCCGCTTCCTGCAGCCACCATGAGCTGCGGCTGCCCCGCCAGGAGCCCAGGCCGGTAGCTATGCGGGTTGCTCCGTGCAGGGATGGAGGAGTGCTGGAGGTGACACGTGCGTGCAGAGTGTGGGGGCTTCCCCGTGGCCCCGTGTCACCGCTGCGTTTCGTGAACTCGTAAGAAGCAATGGCGAGAGGTTAGCATCCTTCCACACGGCGTAGGTGCATCTTTCAGAGCAAGCATTTACTTCAGTATTATTAAAGGTGCCTTTAACTACGAGTATTTGATAGAACGAATTTTTTAGACCTAAGTTTCCCTGTCTGGATGGAGATTCAGAAATCACTTTATCTTCCCAGTAAAAGGGTCAGAAAAGTGGGACCCTGGATTTGTCATTCCTGAAGCACTTTGTTCTTGTCTGATGTCGTACCACCATGGTGATGTCTGCAGATAACAGAATATTCATTTATATATATTTTTATTCTTGTTTCCTTCAGTACGTTTTGGAGAAAGTTTACTTGTTTCCCACTTTATTGCATGTTGTGGTGGTTTGCAGTGGAGTGCTGGCAGTTCCTAACCTCATGGTGTTTCATTAGAGCTGCAGCACTATCTTTTAGATCACTCTGCTGTTTGAACCTTTGAGAAGTGATAATGTTCAGGGAGTATTACCATTTATACGTGGTGTTAGATACCATGGAAGTAGACCCAATATAAAACAAAGTAGTTGTAGTATTGCTGTGGCTCTCTCACAACCGCGATGCTGAGGCTCTTTTCCCACTCCTTTCACCCTGCAGTTTATTTATTTTTCCTCTTTTTCTTGCTTTTTTTTTTTTTTTTTTTTTTTCCTGTTCTCGTGTTACTTTTGCCAAACAGGCCAACGAAAAGCAATCAATAAGATGCACATGTAAACCTGATGATTTAGTTAAATCCAGGCCTTCCCAAACCTGGTGGCAATATTCCTGCAGACTGAAAACTGAACAGGTGTTGGTTCAGTCCCTATATCTGAAGATCCTCATTGGCTTTTGCAAAGCTGAGCAAGTGTTGTCTTCTCAGAATTTATAGTAAAAGAAGCAGTATGGGAAGTCACATTATACCTTTCTGTGTAGAAGAAAGATAATTGTATGAGAGAAAGAATACAAGACTTGTTTCAACGGCTTTGTTTAGCTAAACAGAGGGGATGTAGTGACCTCAAGAACTGGGTTTGTGTCCCTGCCAGCACACAATGCCACTGATGGAAGAAATGTGTGGCTTCACTGTGCCTGGAGGATGGAATCTGCCTCCTGCTGAAACCAGGAGGACACTCCTCATGAAATCCATGAGCGCATGTACCACCTCTGAGCATGTCTCTTCATATCTTCTGTTTCCCAGCTCTGTGGGGTTCCCCTACAGAAAAAAATGTCATTGGAAGTGGCTTTGGAGTACCATCCACAAAGGTAAAAATGGCTTTTCTGAAAGGAAAGCCCACAAGACCAAGTCAAAGTCAAATTTCCCCTTATATGTGTTAAACAGTAAATCCCGGTCTGTATCTGACAGATAAAACTCAGAAACAGAGGTCCTAAGGTCACTGTTCTTTCATGTGTACTAACTCATCTTTTTGTCTTTTCTGGACATCTTGTTTTTCTTTACTACAGTAGCTGAGCACATCACATTGATCATACTCCACATCACGGTGTGGCATAGCAATTGCTGTTCCCATGTTACAGATGAAGAATGTGATGTAGTAAAGAACAGATTGCGGCTCTTTCAAAATCAAGGTTGAAACCAGAGCTGCATTTTTTTCTCTTTCTTAATCAATACGAAGAATATGAAAAAAAAACATTATTCTTTATACACCACTTGAAATCACAGTTAACGTATATAATGTGCAGCACACACTACTAAGAAATGTTAGGAAATACCTAATTTAGCAAGAAGCTGATGCACCTAAAAAGAAAAAAATAATAAAATATTGAAAACTTTTGTAACTTGGTTAATCATAATTATTAAAAGGCGATGTCAGCTCCTTGTCAAATTACAGTTCCTAAGCTAAAGACAGTGAGGAATATTAAAAAAAAAAAAAAAAAAAAGTTTGCAGCGTATTTTGGGGTGATTTTGGGGCTGTTTCTTAAAATATAGATGGACTGAGTATTGGCAGACCTGCAGAAGGTGCTCTAGTTTGATATTTTACTCCCAGTTTACTTTGGAAACTCATTTTTGGATGCATATAATTATTTCAAAATTTTACAAAAAAATTTATCTGTAGCAGAGATGACAGATTTAGTAGGTTTTGGTCATAAAGATGAAACCAGGACAAAAGATAATCCCCCAATTATCTCCTTATATTTCCCTATCATTGCTAATGCACAAGTAAGATAAAACTGTACTTGAATAAAGTAAAAATTTTGGGGTTTACTGATTTTTCAGAGCTAATACTACGCCACCCATACAGTTTCAAGAACACGTTTGAAATTGACTGAAGAGCAAACAAACAAGACTGGCGCAAGAAGGCTTCCCCGTTTTTTGAATTAAGATATACTTTCCAGACGTTATTTTTTTAGAACCAACCCCTTAATTCCTGCACATTTTATCATACTCCAGCACACGTGAATCGTAATTTCAAATATTTATATTTAGAAGGAGATGTGTATTCTGTAGGGAGGTGAGTTATAACAAGATACAGGAGTCCTCAGTCACAGACAGTTAAAGATTTATGTCTGATTATTAATGCTGGGAGTTTAGTAATGTTATCATTCAACCGTTAATTTAATTTGCCTGTGTTTATGATGTTATCCTACGTGGAAATCAGTGTTTGTGCAGACTCTACCTATTCATTTCACTTGTAAAACATTCTCCTTTATATGTTAGTTTTATTTGAGGTATAGGAGTCTTCAGTTTGTGGATATATTTCAGCATCCACAGGCAGATGAAAATTTAACAGCTGAAGCAGCATGGAAAATGGAAAGTGTTAGATGTGCAACAGTGCTTCCCTTATCTTTGCACTCCTCTAATGCTGAAAATGTCCATACTTTGAAGCTGGAAAGGCTGAGTACGGGCAGGATCACGCTTACTTCCTCTCTCTCAAGCTAGCCAAAATTGCCCGCTTCTGAGATTTTTGCAGAGCCAAGTTTTGCTGCAGGGTACCTGGGATTCTTGAAAATGGAAAGTAGCACATACTCCTTGTTATGACAGTAGGCTGTTCTGAAATGCTTTGGAGAAACGTTACTGCAATCCAGACTCAGTTATAGGAAGCAAACAAGCTGCTGGGAAAAGAAGGACTAAAGATAAGCTGCCTCAACTTCAACTATTCTGTTTTTCCTCTGTCTCACAACTTTTCTGGCTATTGTGGTTCTCAGTATTTTAAACCATTCACTGCTTTCCTTTTCTCAGTTCCTAAGCATCCCCCCTGTGCTTTCTTTAAACCGGCAAGAGGGAGGTAGCACAAGAAGCACTAAACAGCTGGGAAACAGGAGGAGCCATGGGATTTGCTTCTGAGCATGTAGGTTTAAAACCATGGGAAAAGAAAAAAAGAAAAAATCGGGTGCAAAAGTGGTCTTTAAGAAGTATAGATTTCAAAAGTAAGAAAAAAAAAGTACTGAAAAAGAAGCTCTGTAGTAAAAGGGGGAAGAAAAACAAGCAGTAAGGACAGAATTACTCCAGAATGAAGTTGTTCTCTGACATTTTATACAAATGTCCAATAAAATCTGTCCACACTATAGCCTGGTACTTTTAGGTATAATTTTTGCCTTTTGTTCCCTTTGTTCCATACAGAAAGCATTTTCTTTTTTCTGCTTTGTGAAAATTTTCATGACTAAGATCATGGTTTAAAACCTCCCAGTACTTTATCAAGGCTAATTCAAAGAACATACTAGAGGAAATAGAGCAAAATAGCTGAGGTACTGGTAGTATTACAATGCATTCCTCAAAATCCCCTCTTCACACTCTGTGGGATAGACTTTTTCCACTGTTCTGTAAGAATGAATCCTGGTGCATTAACACATATAATTATGTAAAATACCTTCAGAGACATGTAAGAACAGTTACTGAAAGAGATGCAGTTATGAAAACATGGCTATCTTCTAGGGATTCTTGTGCTTATGCTAGCTAACCTGAGCGCTGCAGACAGCTACCTGTCCTGGATTCGTTTGAGAATGAAGATGAGCAATGAAGGAGTGGAGAAGGATAGAAAAACACTGAAGGCAAAGGCAACACGTGTACTGTAGGTGTTTGGGAACTTGATGGTTAATAGATGAAAGGAGAAAGAGAATTAGTGTATAAAAGGGAATTATTGTGTAATGTACAGAAAATTATGAGTGGTGAAAAAATTGGGGGAAATTGAGAGACTTTATATGTTCATGTCAGAACAAGAGCTGAAAGCCAGGGTTCAGTGGGATCTTTTAAATTATACTCTCACACCTGTAGATATCATTTTAGATATTCTTTGTAATATTCTTGATATTTCTATTTAAGAATTTCACACTTCTGGCAGTACCCTGTATCTGTAGAACTAATGTAAAATTGTACTTCAGGTTTTCCTCTCAGATCCTTGCTCTGTCAGGACACGTTTTCCCTGAAACTAACCAACGAGTGCCACCTGCGTGGCACCAGGATCAACATAATGCCTAGTATCCAGTTGTGTTTTTTGAAGTATTTGGCAGCCTTGTTGGCCAAACATAATTCTGTGATCCAATCAGAGGCCCGAATAATTGGGCTGCACAATGCACTTAGATGAGTTCATGGAGCTGCATTAGGGAAAGGTTTTTCACCAGAGGGCTATGGGCATGGAAGAGGCTCCCCAGAGCGGTGATCAAGGCCCCAAGCTGTCAGAGCTGAAGGAGTGTTTGAACAATGCTCTCAGACATAAGGCTTGAATTTTGGGTGGTCCTAAGTGGAGACAGGAGTTTGTCTCAGTGGTCCTTATGGACCATCCTTCCAAGTTGTGATGTTCTATGATTTGAGAAACACCTGTTCATGGAGGATATGCAGTGGTAAAATTACACTTGTCCTAGTTGCCTGACCCTTGAAACATGAATCTAACAGATCCTTTGACAGCACCTCTTTAGTGGTGCCTCTGGAGCTGGGCAGACCCTGGGTGTCATTATTCCAGCTTCTACAAGCCGCATGTTCTCTGGACATGGTCATAGCCAGTGTCCTTATTTTGCACCTGCAAACCATCAGTTCTTTTCCTCTCCAGTGTCATCCTTAGTTCCTGCAAGAGAGCACGAGTGATGTAAACTTGTTATACAACAGTCCCTTATTTCTGAGATGTGGAACCATGAGAAGGATATAGATGAAAAGAATATGCACAAAATTGTCTTCTCATTTTAAATCTTTTGGAAATTAGTAACATTGGTCAAAGTAGGAACAAGCTTCATGTATTAATTTACTCCCAGTTTAATGTAGCGTTAGCCCAGCATTCTTACTTTACCTATTGCAAGAATTCTATTCCTCTCAGTGTCACCTGGGAAGCTGGGCTAGCTGTGTACAGACTTCTAAAAAGCAGTTTCTCTTATTAGTGAGAAGTGTTGTTCAGTAGATTCAAGTGGATGGCTATTCATATTTATATGCTACTGTATATGTATTGTATTGACTCTACCCTTTACTGTGGGACTATACTTAAAACACTGTACTGAAATACATGTATGTGTGCATGCAGACACCACTAAAATGGTATTGATACCATAAGCATTCAGCATGCTTTAGACTACTGTAGAATATTTGGGTAAGTTTTCAGATTTCTCTGTAGCTTTGTTTTAGTGAGTCTAATAGCTGTTTGTGGCATCAACATGCACATAGATGAAAACCCTCTGTTGGGTCAACAACTTCTGAGAATTCATGACTGCTGCAAGCTGTCGTTCTAGAAAAGAATGATGATAGGACCTTTCATAAGAAGATATTCTTTTGAAATTCTTAATGCCCATTTCAGATGGCTTAAGGCATCGAACTAAAAATATTTTAATGATTCTAATGATGAGTTTCACTAAATGATATTAACAAGTTTTCTGTATCAATGTTGTATATTGTTCAGCTGACTTCAGCTGATGAGTGCTCTGCTGCTTTCATGCTATTTTAAACTAGCCCACAGCCTCAGCAAGTATAGATAGGGAGAGACTGAGCTTGTATTTGTGGGAAAATGTGTAGCAAGGAAGTAGTAAATAGTAGACAGCCATTTGCCTAATTGTATGACTAGTCCTTGCCTCCTCTTCTTTCCTCCTACTCAAAGTGTTATGGAAACCACTGAGAAGTTTAGAAGTGAGATGCTGGACTACATGCTGTCAGTGTGTGCTGACAACACATGGCTCTCCATTCTCCATGACTCCTTTGCTATGATTCATATTGCTTCAGTAAGAGAGATAATTCAATGTCTGCTAGAAGCCGAGGCTTGGACAGGAGCTGTCTGGTCAGCTAACGCTGCAGTAGATCAGCTGGGAAAAGAGAAAAAACGGTTTCTGTGTCAGTACATTCGATTAATGAGTTTGACTACTGTTTGTGACACATTTTTTGGACATGCAGTTAAATCTAGGGCTACTTGTGCAGATGGTTAGATAAGTAATAGAAGCAAATAAAGATGTGTTTTCAACTACATTTAAACAAATTTTATTACCTTTTTGTCAGCAAACTCTTCTCCAGTTGTACACATCGCTGCTGCATATCAGTTACATTTTTGCAGTAAACAGTCTGCAGCGAGCTACTCTGAAGTAGTCCAGAGTCTTTCTCAAACAGATTCATCTTAACTGAATACAATATTTGTGCTCAAGAGCTGTGCCAAATTGTAGCGTGGAACTTAAAATATTAAACTCTAGTAAAACAAATGTCATGTTCTGCAAGATTTCATATACTACAAGTCACTTTTATGCCCTTTAAATACAGTATTTATTGTCAGAATTAATTTGGAAAAAAAAAAAAAAAAAAAAAGAATCTGGATCTTATTGGTTTTTCAGAACAAAATAAACCCACATCTTTTTATTCTCATACATTTATCTAAGAATAGTGAAGTATAGAAAAAATATGTGAATTTAAGGAGTGAATGGAAATATAGATACAATAATGTCACAGACAAATGCTGTTTTGAGGGATACAGCAAATCAAATTTGAAAATAATCAGAAATCAGAACTTTAAAATTGAGGGAGATGCCTTTTTCTTAAATGCTAATATAGGACAATTTTTAAAATTACTTCATTTATTCAAGAATATTTGGCCATTTTGCTTCTACAGACTTCTTTAAATTTTATTACAATTTATGTTCTTAACATGCAGTTAAATTTTTGCCTTTTAATGTGTAGTGCTTGGCTTCAAAGCCGGTGATGGAGTCTGTAGCTTGGTTCAGCAAAAGAAAGCAGAACTCTTGCCACTTAGCACTTAGGTTCACTTCTTACAATAAGTCTGAACATGATATTTTATAATGGGAAGAGCTACTGTAAAAATAAAATCTGCTTATTCAGTGGGGTTGCTTCTTGTATATAATCTGAGTTATGTCTACTCTGTTGATTAAAAAGATCTGTTTGCTATAATCTTTGCTCATTAAACTGGAAAAAAAGTGTCCTTAAGAGATTGATGTATACTTTCCCTAATTTATTTTCATCATTATCATAACCATTAAATATTTTGTTTGTAAATACTGCTTACTTCTCCAGAGGCATAATCCAACAGTATAGTTTCATATATTTGAACAGTAATAATCTATTACCTTAAGATAAACAAACAAAACACAGCGAAGTGAAAAACTTGTATGTTACCAATTACGTTTGCTTTCTTAATCTTTTTATTCTGTGAAACTCAGCTACACATTTTTCAAGTGCTGAATTGCCTTTAATGAAAGAAAGCATGTGGATAAGGTTGGAGACTTGAACAGAAATGTGTTGTAACTGCTGATCTTGATTGGCAGGTTAAAAATCAAGGCCAATCATGATGAATCGTCACCAGTAGATGTGTACAAGGAAAAAGAAAAATCAAACAGCTTTGTAAATGAGTGAACTGCTGCAACTTTAGTTAGTTTTTCTGCCTATTTTTATAATGAAAAGTTTTTGACAATATAGTAAAGTTCTATTAGAAGAACGTGATCGTTCAGGATTATGAAAATTAAAAAAAAAAACAACTGTGGCCAGTAGTGAAGAATCTAGAAGAAGAAGTGGCATCTTTCTTTTTGTTATGGAGTGATGTACTGAAAATTAAGAACATGCTAAGTAAGTTAGATAATGTGCCCAATAATTTGAAATTTAATATAACATTATGATTTAGATTGAAGAAATGCAAGACAAATGCAGAGGTAAAAGTAGATTCTTTATGAGGAGTAAGAAATAAAAATAGCTCATCCTCCCCTAAGAAATTGCTGTGGTCATTAAGACACATACCAATTATGACTGTTAGCTATACTTTCAATAATAATGGCTTGTTGAATTCAACATTAATTAAGTTTAGTCTGTTAATTTTGGAGCACAGGAGAAGCTGGTTCTGACCTCAGCTGCCCTACCTTCTAACACGAGCAAAACAAAAATATATTTCAGCTCTGATGGAAAGCCGTGTGTCCAAAATTATCCTGGCCTCTTTTTTTGTTTTTGTTTGTTTGTTTTCATTTTTGTTTGTTTGAAAACATGACTCCAAATGAGTAGACGTTGTTCCACATTATAAGATGTTTTTCAGTGAATCATCAAGAGAAGTTTCAAATTATTTATCTCTACTTGTCCTCAAAATAGTCTTTTACTTTATACAGCATAGTGCATTGTACACTGTGAATCCACTTGAAAGACATATTTTTTTTTTCTATTTGCAAAATACTAAGGGCCCTGATTACTCACAGGGGTATAAATACTGCTGCCCTGTAATACCTAAACAAGAATAAATTGGAAGAACAAGCACATTTTGACCATACTGTCTTACTGCATTCTTGATAGTTTCAGGAATTCATAGTGATACAATCAGCATTGCTTATTGTGTCTCTCGGTCTTGAAGGCTGAAACTGGTATTTTGATGTAATGTCATTGGGAAAAGTATTTATTTTTACAGTGTGTATATACAAATGCTATTTATTAAGTAATAGTAGCGACAAGAAATCTGTGGTAAAAATTGTAGTTAGAAAATTTAATATTTGTTTGAAAATTGTCTCATTTTTTCTCTGATGAATGCAGCACACAAAAATATTGTGTGCGGATGATAAGATGATTTCAGCTTTGGTCAGTTATACCAGTCAGCTACCTCCACAGGGTAAATTTATCTGCTAAGCAGAGAAGTTATGTTACCAGCTTGCAAGTAAATTGAATTTAAATTCTTGTATTTTTTATAGGATAAGCTACAAATTCTTGGCTTTTGTACCATGCTTTAGCTATTGTAGCAGCTTTTTAGGACCTCTAAACTTAGAATTTTAGGCTCAAGTTATTGTGAATGATAGTCTTAAGCAGTATGAAGCAATGAGTTTGTACAACATATACAAATGATCAATTAAAACAAAAAGTAATCAAAAAGATTTTGATTTACCAAAAAAGTTCTGCTATTCTGTATTTTTTTCTCATAGCTCAGTATCTAAGGAAAATATTTGATATAACACTGATTCTTCTCAATAGCTTTTTTTTTTTTTTTTTTTTTTTTTTTTTTGGCCAGTAACTATGGGACAGATTTATCAATTGCATAAATTCAGTAGACTTTTGACACCTTATGGTAGCTAGCAACTTGATCCAACAAATACAAAACTGAAGATAAAAACAAATTCCCTGCAGAATGTAGGAAAAGATGCAGTCAAACCAATGTTGACAACATCAAGTGAACTGTAACTAAAGTCCTTATGCTCTATCAAACTGAGGAATCAACTTCACAGACAACAGAAAAAATAAGAATCTTATAGATGTAATCACAATATAAGAAGAACTGAAGAGAACAATGGGAAAAACATGACAATACACTTTTAAAAATGCAAAGATATTCCCTTAGTTCATCTTCAGCATCTTTGTCTTTATTCTGTTTTAGAAGATCGTGGTTTGTGTGAGATGTGAATTCTCCTATTTCTTTCCATATGTTCCTAGACCAAAAATAGTTTCCTCTCTTCATATGGATTTCTCCAAATAAGGAGTGAAGAAACTGTAAATTAACTTCTCATTACTACAGAACAAATGCATACTTCCAATATGCTGATTTGGGGGGGGGGAGGAGAAATGAGGAGACAGCTCTTTGGAAAACTCTGTTGAAATCTGTCTTCTAGAAATTTCTCACTTAATTACAGATTTTCTTTTATTTTTTTAAATATTATTTATTTATTTGAATTCACACATATGAAAGAAAGAACAAAAAAAAAAAAAAAAAAAAAAAACAACAACAAAAAAACCCCCACATCTGTTTTCAACAAGTCAATAAATTAGTTAAACTAGATTTTCCAGTGAATTTCATTACATTTGTGAATCCTTCATTCTGATTAGAATATGATAAAACAAAGAGTTAGAGTGATCCTATCAAAAATCCCACAGGATGTCATAACATAAATAAAATAGTAGAGGTCATCAGATAGGAAGCTAAGACAGAAGTGCTGGCCAGAACTAAACTACACAGTGCTGTAAAAGAGATCCACAACAGAAAATGAAATAGTTTTCTTGGCCATTATGCATACCTGTGGGTCACAAAAATGATCTTTGGGAATAACAGATTCTACCTTCTCTTTCTATTTGAGAATTTCTTTGGCAACACTTGTACTTTAACATACAGGAAATACAAAATCTGTAACTTGATGTAACAACATCTGTTGTCAGCTATTGAAGGGAAATAGTCTGGATGAGATACGCCAGATGATCCCAAATGACAGCATTTATGAGTCTTTAACACAAATATATACATTTAAAATTAACGACTTACATGGACTTTCACAT
This sequence comes from Centrocercus urophasianus, assembly GCF_019232065.1. Taxonomy (NCBI): domain Eukaryota; kingdom Metazoa; phylum Chordata; class Aves; order Galliformes; family Phasianidae; genus Centrocercus; species Centrocercus urophasianus. Next base: position 3,120,237 of record NW_024885532.1, read on the forward strand.
ATACTAGCATATTAGTCTTTACCATTCTCTGAAAAAACATTATGTGTGGATGGAATTTTTCTATGATAGCTGTGTGGTACCTTTATTGAAAACAAATGCCAAAGTGTAATCTATTCAGGTAAATCTACTCAGGTAAATAAAGCCAGTGTTGGCTATAAGGTTGTTATACCCTAAAAAGTACAACAGTGTTTGTTGTTTTTGTTTTGTTTTGTTTTTGCTTACAAACTTCTCTAAATTAATATTCATAATCTGAAGCAGATTTTTTTTTTTCTTGTTAATTCAAATGTTTTGAGCTTTACAGTCAGCCTTTTCCCCTGACACTTTGGCTTGATATTCTATTTGAGTTCAAAACCAGCATTTGTTTTATAACAGATCTTCTGCAGAACAAATAAGTGTTACATTCTTCGCAAGCGTGGAGGTAAAAACAAGTGAAAACAAAATTATCTCTTAGCATCTGTTATTTTTGTCATTTTGTCATCTCTCTGCACATCAACAAAAAACATTGACCATTTCATCATCATCTTTAGTCCTTTTTGTTGATGCTGCTACCTTCCTCTGGTCTCTTTGTCTTGTTTATTTTGAAACCTTCGTTTTTCAGTATGAACAACTCTGTACTTTTCAAGGTTTTCAACAGTAAATATTCAAATACATATTTTTGTTTCCCACATGTAAGATTTAATTTCTTTCTGATTGCATCTTCCTTTGCATGATTTGTTTTACCTTCTACCTTGAAATGCATGGAAGTTACTGTAAGAGCTTAAGACATTTCTCCAATTTCACATTATTCTCAGATTGTTTTTGAGTAAAACTTGAAGACATAAATGCTGTAAAAATGAATGTAAATAAGAAAAAGATATTACTTTTTATTACACGTCATCAGGTGGTTTTTGTTTGTTGTTTGCTTTTTTGGGGGGAGGGCTTTTGGTATGATTTCAGGCTCTAACAATACTTTGTTTTTGCAATTCTGAAATTTTGTGTCTTTCATTTAGTACTGATTTCTCATCTCTGTTTATTTAAGGGACAAGCAAAGATGTACACATTCTAATTTGATAATAATTCAAAATTCTGAAAATAGGAAAGAGGAGAAGAATGCTGATACTGCACATTAGTTCTATTAAAGACTGAGTTTCCCAGACATGCTGCACAGGCTGCTTGAGTACTCTGCCCTTATACCTAGTTGGAAGTGGATAAAGAACAATTTAAAAAAAAAAAATTCCCTCAAGCACTTCAAGCATGCTTTGCCATCCTACACTGGATATTGTGTATAAATCCTTATGATGACCTATGCAGCAAAATTAGTTACATTAATATAGGCACTTAGAGCATTTAGACTGATCAGTCAGATCTTGTTTTAGTGAGAAGTTATCAAATTAAAATGAAAGGCAAGTAGTATGATTCTTTAGCTGTGTAAAAGAACTGTTTGAGAAACTAGTCATAAATTGTACCAAATGCTGATATAATATCAAAATGTGTGCTATTCTCTAATTTTCTCCTTGATAACTGCAATCATGTTTAAAGCTGTCCCCCTTCTGTGGATAAAACAGGAAAACAAACGGATTGTCAATCAACAATGACAACACCTAGCAATCAGCAAGCTCAGGTACTGAGGAAATTTTTGTTTTGTTTTGTTTATAAATTTAAATCCTTCTATTTATTTAGAAGATGGAGTTATTAACTGCTATTAATCATAAAACAATTATCACTGTTACCAAAAAAGACCTAGCAAATACTTTCCTATGCCCTGAGAATGGGGAGATTTTTTATTGATACTTCTAAGTATGCAGTATAAAATATTTCTCTACATTTTTTGGAGAGTAAAAACAAAACATAGTTACTTGTTCTAAAATAAAAAACTGCGTTCTAGACTTTTCCTTCTTCTAAGCAGTAGCTCTACTAGAAACTAAATAGGTGATACTACATGTGTGATCTATGTATGATCTGTTTTTATAGTTGCTTGACACAGTGTTTGACTGTGATTTGATGGTCATGTATTTTATTTCTTTGATATGAAAGACAAATTTAATTATGCCAAAATTGGTCTATTTACCTTATTTTAAAATTATATTATCACTGTTAAAGACTTCGTATAAGCTGATGACAAAACAGATTCTATTCTACATTTAGCATTTAAATTCTGTAGTGGCATTTACAGAGCATGTATTGTCTTCTCCTGGCATTTGTTAACATAAGCTGACGAGAACCACAATAACCTCTACTTGCAAACGTGTGGACAAATAAATTAAAACATAATGCTTCAGAGCATGTGGGGCTGCACAGCCTCTGAAGACCAGGGCTTGGTACCTCCAGGCTACAGTAAGGCTGTAAATTTGGAGGTCTTTTGGTAATAAGCGTGACTACTTTCTCACATTGTTAGCAAGGTTCATGATGAGTTTGTTGTAAATATCTGTATCATGTTATGTTAATGTTTTCTTTTGGCATGTTACATTTTTGTTTGGTACAAATAGACCTTGTGGGTACCCATGCAGGCAAGCTTCAAGAAAGGAACCTGGATAGTCAACATAAAGAGTATATCTTTACTGGTTAGGATAAAGACATAATAAAACAGCTCCAACAGAGGTCCCAAATGCTTCTTTCTTCTGCAGCCTGCCATACTCTTGTATCTGAAGTTGTGAAACCTAAAAACTCTGAAGTACAGTCACCTATCTTGTCTACAACCATTTACAACTCACAGCTGAGTTGACAGCTGCATCCCATAAGAATACTGTTATATGGATATCACTAAATTTAACAAAAGTCATTGTAAACATGGATTGCATCATTCACTATTGTTGCTGATTCCTGCCTGTTGCTAATGCTAAGTTGTCATATGATACTAAGTACAGAAATAAAGACTTGCATTAATTTTGCTGAGTTCTAATAAGAATTTAATTCTCAGCTAGATTTTTGAATAAAAAAGAAGAAAGGAGAGGAGAAGGGAGGGAAGGGGAGGAGCGGGGAGGGGAGGGGAGGAAAACTGAATAATGTTGGTAGAAGATTTTTTTACCTTTTTTTGGTCAAAATGTTCCCTTATTATGCAGGATAGTTTAGTTCATTCATAGGAGCTCTTTCTGATCGATGGCAGTGGAGTCTTGCTTAGTCCGTTCAATTCCACTTCATAAATCTAAAAGCTCTTTTAGACTGGACTTTTTATATCCTAAAGTCAATTAAATAAACTCCTAGAAGTGCCTTTTCCTTTCCTTTGACTATACAGGAAGTTCATGTTGACTGGCTCATGTTTAGGTACTGTAGATACGTAAAGCTGTTTGAGATATACCGCATAATGGCAAGATGCTTAGTTCTGTTTTCCATGAAACAGAATAATTAATAATACCTGCATATCAGCCTTTAAGATCTAATCTAAACAAGCTTTCAGCTCTGTAATCCACAAATAACTTTGATCATACTTTACCCCCAGTATGTTAACACTGTATGTAGGCATTCACAGTAACTGAGGTATCATGGATCTTCAAAGTTGTACTAAAGAACTATCATAGAATCAGAGAATATCCCAAGTTGGAAAACTCAGAAGGATCATTGAGGCCCACTCCCAGCTTCATGCAGCACCACCATTCAAACCATTGTCCAAATGCTGCTTGAACTCTGACAAGCGTGGGCACATCTGGTGAACAACACTCTTATGCTTTGATATATAATATACAATAGATATGTAATGTGAACTCTAATCAAACATGATAAAGCTTCCTCAGTGTCTAAATTCCCACTTTGCTTCATCTTTCTTCAGGTTTTACGGCTCTGGAGTTTGAAACAACACGATTATTATCACTGCAATAGCATATTTAGTGTCTGAATACAGAGAGATTTTGAAGAGCTTCAAAGTGAAGTGAGAAAATTATGTAGTTGGAAGAGGAATATTATATTATGCCAAAGTATACCTTAGCAGCTGCTGTTTCAGTCTAGGATTATACAGACAGGATGTTCCTGCAGAAAGAAGATAAAGAGGCTCAAGGTATGTTACCAAAAAGGAGCGGAGACACAACAGTGATTTTCTGGTGCCCTAACATTGATAGTTTTATGATCACTTGTGGAATGTGTTCGATATACTGATGTCAGTAGATAATTCCACTTGAAATAGTAATGCCAGGAAATGTGTAGTTTTGCAGCTTGTATGATTGTGAAGATATCACATAGCTTGGTAGAAACTGTTCAGATTGAAAAAAGTGGAGGAGCTTGGAATCTCACCTTCATACAAAGAAGCTACTTTCTTTATAATGCACAATATTAAAAAATTTGGCATGTTATTAACCTGCAATCTTAACATCAGACAAGGGTAGATGTGGTCTCTCCCACTTCTACTTCCTTTCACTTCTTTCTTTCAAGTATGCTGTTAAGTTTAGAGGAAGGAAATGTATTCCAAGACTTTTGAAAATGAAGAGAATAGTGCTCTGATGGAAAGAACAACAATATTTATATAAAACAACAATATTTATATGAAAGCTTAAGAGTATATGTCTGTGTCCTTAGCAAAAAGTACGTTACAAGAAAAGTGTGGTTAAGTGTGCCCAGGGAGGTGGTGAGTCTCCTTCTCCGGAGATGTTCAAGACCTGCCTGGATGCCTACCTGTGCGACCTGCTGTAGGGAACCTGCTTTGGCAGGGGGGTTGGACTCGATGATCTCTGGAGGTCCCTTCCAACCCCTACAGTTCTGTGATTCTGTGATTCTGTGAAATACGCTGCCTGTTATCTGAAGCCCCTCAAATAATGCAGTAGTCTTTGGTTGTCATAACAGCTGCTCTATCATTATTCTTATTCTAGCCAGTTTCTGAACAGATAAAATGTGCTTTCCTAACTCAGTAAAAGATCCATGAGTTATGTGATTATTTGATAAAATAAGCTTGCTGGCAATGCAACTTGAAATCTCTGCCTGTTATCTTTTTTTTTTTTTTTCTTTTTTTTCCCCAAGACTCACAGAAGAGTCTGGAATAATTAACATTTCTTCCACTGATTCCTGAAGCAGAACATTATTTCAAGTTGCGAATGCAACTGGAATTATAAGCTAGTTCCCTTTACAATTAGTGATGTGTTGTATCTTGAATGGATGACTTCTGCCTTCTAAACTAGCTGCTTAGGATAACTGGGATGCATCCCTACCTCTGTTCTGTGCTTTTCCACACTGTATCACAAGTGCTGGCCAGCTATAGATTTAGATTGTTACAGTTGAACCGCATTAATTCAACCTCACATGTTAGGCTGCAATTGCTTTTCCTTCCTAACCCTCTTTCCCTCTGGAAATATCTTGAATAGAATGAAGGAAAAACAAATTTCATGTCTCTCTACTGCATCTATTACCAAGGGGAAATGGTTTTAAACTAAAAGAAGGGAGTCTTAGATTAGGTGTTAGGGTGAAATTTTTCACTCACGTGGTGGTGGAGTGTGGAACAGGTTGCCCCTACAAGTCTATGATTCTACAGTGGTGAATGACAACATGCTTTTGTTCCAGAACACCTAACATTAGTATGACTGTGCCACTGGGGACAATTCACTTGACATGGTGAAGAACATCAAGCCAAGGTCTTGCCACTGGATAATCATTCCAGTGATTGTATCATGAATCTGAAACAAGGAATAGAAGTGGGTGTACAACCTGACAGCGCTCTCAGTAGTCACAAAAACTGAAGAGACAGAAGGAAACAGGAAGGGAGGAAAGAAATGGAGAATGGAGGACAAAGATGGATGAGAATCCCCAGAAGACCATAAAATGCTGCTTTCGGAATATCTCTAACATGATTATGAAATGAATGGGTGAGACATGGATTTTTCATGGGATATGTTTAAGAGAGTATGTACTTAGAAGAAGAAACCCCAGAAATATAAACATCTGTGGTTTTGTTTCTGCATAATCATGGACTACAAAATATGCAAGCAATATTTTGGAAAAGGAAAACTAGCAAATGAGCCACAACCCAAAAACCATTAGCAACATAGACTTCATTCTATATTTATTCAAGGTTCTGAAATAAGAACAGATGCAGTATAATAATGCTCCTAGGAGCCCCTAGTTACAAGGTTTATTCTGTATCTGATGTTTGCACATAACTGATGAATTTAGTACAATTCTACGCCTGCTTTTCTAGGCTCACTGAATTTAAATGCAAATAAAGAGAAAAGTTATTTTATTTCCATGGTAATTAAAAAGTATTAGCGTTAAATACAAAGAGTGAACTTGATGTACCATGCAACAGTCCAACTTTACCAAGCCACCTGATTATTCAACCCAATTACAGTCTCCAGGCAGCCTGTACATGTCATTTAGAATAGCATCCCTAATGTCTTCATGGTACTAGACCATGTGAGGAGGAAATTCAGTTGGTGGTTGCTTGTACGTAAATGAAATTTTCAGAACTCATAATTCATAACATCCCGAATTTAGGAAGGTGATCTACCCTCCCTGAAGATCATAAGCATCGTGATGTACTTACCATGCCCCAAACAAATGGAAGATAGCAATAATGCTGTAGTTCTGGTGAATCAATTAGAAATGCCATGTTGCTGTAGGGCACCTTTCACCACAATCTGCACAGCTTAGAAACCAGTTCAATTAGACAGATAACACTGTCCAAAAATAAAATTTTCCAGCTGCCCAGTTTAAAGACCAAGTTTAAATTTTGTATGCATCTGATTTTAAATTTGATTGTAACATAGATATGAGCTGAATAATATAAAAGTTTGTTTTAAATAAACAGTGATATATATTCACTGCTTTCAAACATAAAGGACAATGTGGAAGAAACCATAAGATAAAAGTAAAAAAAAGTTGAAGTGAATTGTTTAGAGAGAAGTTTTTTGGGAGAGAATAGTAATTTTTTTATTTTTTTAATTTTTTTTTTAATGTTACTAACTGCCTCCAGTTGGTTAAAACATTTTTGGCCTTTGGTCTTATGAAGTGGTAAAAATGACAGTAGCTGAAGTTGAAAGGTCTCGAAGAGAGTCAGTAACCTCATAACACAATAAGCTGGAAGAAAAGCACATTTCAAGGCCTTTTCAGTACTTTGTAATATGTGAAACAACTGTAGTTATGAAGCTTTTATTCATAATTTCCTGCTGCTTGGGTCTGTTATCATCCAGTTGGGCTCACACTTGCAATAGTTTGCAAATACAGAGCCTAAGTGAATAATCGTAGGAAGACCTTCAAAATGACCAGACCTGTGATTCTGAACGCAAAAATTGCTCATGACAGCTTTTGGAAAATTATATATTGCCTGAAAATATGTTTAACTTTCTATATGTTTAACTTCCTTCATTATTCCAATCATTTTTCTTCGTTTTTTTTTTTCTTACAAAGACAGCTTATAAAAATACTAGTGTGAGTATATTACAGAATATATATATATGTACATGTATACATATATATATACAGTATACTACAGAAATAAATAATAAACCAGCTGTGCATGTGTTCTAATAAAAACACAGGTGCATCTTGAAAGAACACTTATTTCTTCACAAATATCTGAAGCTGGCAATCAGTAAAGTGATAATGCTAGAAAGAAATTCATCATTCCCAGGAAAAAGAAGTATATTCTTGACTACTGCCACTTAAAAGTTACATTAACATTTTAAAACTTTTCCAAAATGAACATGAATATTTATATTACCACAGTGAAACAGTAGCAATACCAGCACCACATGTAGTTGCAATTACTTCATTGCGTATTAGTAAAAACTAAAATCACTGCTCTCCTAAGGAGAAAATATTTCTGTAATCACATTTGCTGCATGGGCATAGCAATGTATGTGTCACTAACTTTCATAGCCCCGTCTCACGTTTCAGTCAGTTGTGAGTTGGAAGTATTGAATATACTGAAGTTCTCAGGAGTTTCATAAGGATAGGAACTTGGGAACAGAAAACTATGTTAGTCTTATCAAAAGAAAGACTTTGGCATTAATTCAGCCCATCAAAAAGGACAGGAAATGCACAGGGGAAAGAGACAAATGATGCAAAATGTATGTGGTGGCTGGAAATAAAAGAACCCAAATTTATTCAGTTGGTAAGGGCTCCCAGTGCACTGCTGGGAACAAACTTGTCTGAAGACAGATAAAAGAAATCAATTTACCTGACTTAAATATGTTATTTCCACCCGCAACTTACTTAGGAATTACTACAGCAGCACTCACCACTTGAAAGTCAGTTATTTACCCCAACGTAGTCATTGATGCCATGTCTGTAGTGCTGAATGGAGCTGCTGGGGACAAACCCCTGGCGCTGAACATGAATAGCATTGAATAGCAATGACTAACAGCAGTACTGACTCTCCAGGAAATGTGGGTACTTTTTTTGAGAAGAACTGTTTCTACAAACACATGAAATTAGGTGTAAGGTGTCTAATAAAAATAAACTGAGTTCTGCTTAATTAATTCTGGTGCTCACTGAACAACTTTGTATAGGATGTATCTGCATCTTATATAATCGACGTGGCTGGGTGAAAGCAAGTTATAACAATCCAGAGCACTGCCAGGAAGATGGTAGGCAATTATGTAGTGTGAGTAAGTAGGTGTCCAGTGTTAAATGATGTTCTTCAGATGAAAAGTTTTCTTACTATTCACTATCCAGAAATTGTATGCACTTGTTTTAGGAACATTTCTTCAACCAACTACTGTAATTCAGACGTATGGTATCTTATAAAGTTGCACTGACTTCTCTTTCAGATTTCATTAGTTCTGGTGCTCAGTGACCAATATCATTAGAGCTATTAAAGTTTAATATTTAGTACTGAAATTTATGTTTATACTGACATTTTTCTTTATCTGTCACCACAATGGCAGAAGATCAAAAACTGACTTAAGACATGCTGGAGGAGGCAGAGCTTTCTAAAATGACCAGGTTTTCACCTATACTATTAACGAAATTTGTATTATTAACATTATGAACTTGATTATAATGAGGAACCTAGGAACATTTTCCAACTAATGGATGCAGGTATATAATCCAGCTGCTTCCTAACAGCAGTTACAGCCCTTTGGAAGGAAATGTGGGTGCATAAGTAGTATAGAAATTCAGTAAGGCCCCTTGCTTTGCGCATCTGAAGATTTAAACAAAAGTTAAGGAATGTCTGCTTGGTTATATATATACATATAATTCTTCTTTAGGTACATTCACAAATCATTACAGAAGTTTTGAAAACATTTTATTAACTAAAAGGACATTTAGACTAGAAGCAATGCGTAGTAGGAATAAAACAATAGTAGGAATCAAGGCAGTGAGAATCAAGCAACTTCCCTGAAAGTGGGATGTTTGCTTGTTGAATTTGCTCAGAAGGGCAGATGATACATTTGTAGCAAAGGGAAGTAAAATTGCTCAAGGCTGCAGCACTGTGGAGACGCGGGGAAAATGGTAGTTCTTTCAGTCTCTAGGGATGTTTGGAAAAGTTTCCAACAGGCAAAACTCCAGTATGGGCTAAAGCTGAATTATTTCCTCAGTTTTTATGGCTAAGATAAACATTAGGGAAATCCTTATGGACAGCGATGAACAGACTTTAAGGATTCCAAATCTTCTTCTCACAATTTTTGTTTTTATTTGTTTGTTGATGGCTTTTGTAACTCTCCACTTTGGCCTGTTGAAAGAGGGAGGGGGAGGGGAAAAGCAATGACTTCCTATATTAG
>NW_024885532.1:3129866-3254061 GCF_019232065.1 Centrocercus urophasianus
AGAGGATCTTACTGTCTTCCGATTTTGGTTTACTGTGAGTTCTTCTTCCAACCCCCCAGTTCTCTCAATGATAACTATACCCTTCTATGTTGTTAGGGCAGAACTGTGTTCTCCTTGAGGTGCATCTGTGATATCAAGAGGAATCTCAGGTAGCAAACACAGGACAAAAGCATTCCCAGTAAAGCAATGCTGTTTTATTCAGATATCCTCTGGCTACAGACATACCAGAAAAAAACAAAAAACACAAAAACCAAACCAAAACAACAACAACAAAAAAAACCTAGCACAAAACCAAAAGCAAACTCACAAAAAGAACAGCAAGAGGCTAATATAGGAAGTCATTGCTTTTCCACTTAAAATACCTATTTTAAAAGACCAGCTTTATTAACCAGAGCTATTGGAAACAAACAAAAAAAAAACCAAACAACAACAACAAAAAATTTAAATTATATTACATTGTAACTATATTATTAAGCTATTCAGTACAATCAATTACTTTGGTTAATGATGTACAACACGTTGCTGGTTTAAGCCATTACAGGTCAGAGTGGTTTGTCACAAAGTACCTAAAATATTTTGAAGTATTCACAAGTGACTGCATTCATCAAATTCTCTACTTCAGGAAAAAAAATAAATACAGAGAAGAACAGACAAGTTAGCAGTGGATTTATGTTTTCAACACTATATTTCCAGTTGTGCATTTCTTGTCTGGAAAATAAGAATGAAGAGTGTTAGCTCATCAAAGGTTTCTAAAGAACGTGTTTCAGATGAACTGCCATTGACAGTGCTGTTTGAAGGCAGAGATTTTAATTCACAAAACAGGATTTCAGCTTATTCAACTTCTCATATAAAGTTTTAGTAGGTTTGTCAGTCTATAATACCTGGGATCTCTGTTCTTCTTATTGCAGAGGAAGAGCTAAACAAATAATTCAACCGGAATTCAGTATGGATGGCAAAGTTTTGTCTGTAGTGTCATATACAGAATATTTTCTCTAATGAGTTCAAGCATCCCTAACAGCTACAAATGATATCAAGCTGTTCAGTTTCTCAGTACCTGTGCCACTTTAAATTTAAATCAGACTGAATCATAAGTAAAACCGACCTGCTCAGGTTTTGGTTTCTGAACAACTATGATTTTAAGACCAACAGAAATGTTACAGTAAAGTAAAGCCAGTGAAACTGAAACAACTTTTCCAAATGGAGATAATAACAATCACTGCAAATAATTTGTCTGTTCTATAATTTTACTTTGTAAAATTAGGATAGCTAGTAGGTTAAGTAATAGTTTGGAAAGTTTTATTGGTAATACTTCAATAAAGATGTTATTTAAATACAACAGTGCTGCTGAAAATTAAAGTATCAGCTTTGAGAAAACATATTTAGTTATCAATGAAAATATAAATGATTATTGATTGAAGTTGATATCTTATGATATCCGATGCCTGCTGTCACTTTCTCTATAGAAGATTTCAGTCAATAATCCCCCAGTATTGCAGGTTGCTCCGCTAGGGAAAATATTAATGGAAAAGATTACTGAAAAACAAAGACTAAAACAATTTCTCACCCTGACCATCAGACAGCTGAAAATGAGTTGTGAGTGCCCCAAAATAATCTCAAGGGCCAGAAAAATCAGTCCTAAGGAGAATGGTTATCTGTAACTGCTGCGATTGGAAGCCTGGACTGGAGGTTTTGTTGAAATAACTGTGGTGTAAAATGGAAAAAAAAGAAGAGCAAGGCAATGGAACAGTGTTATAATCTGAGAGATGAAAATAGCAGTGAGGAGACATTACAATAACGGGGAATAACGTGAGTTTCCCTAGTCATTAGGCAAATGGACGTTCAATTTATAAAGTTAGATATATTTTACTCAAAATTGCTCTTTTTCCTTTTCCTCAGTACTGCTATAGAGACATGGAAACTGGTCCTTATGATCTGTCTGAAATTAGCCATCTTAGAAAGCCAGGTGATATTAATTAGAGTTTTGTTGTTGATGATGATTTTTTTTTTTAAGTAAACAAGTCACTTATTTGGTGTGTTTTTTTTGTTTTTTTTTTTTTTTGTTTGTTTTTTAATTCCCTGATATAACTTTACATTTACACAACAAGAAATCTTTTGTTAAATTTCTAATTTATAATAAATACATACAAATTATATAAAAATATATAATAATATAATACATTTCTAACTGTTGTACAAGTTGATACTGATTGCTCACAAAAGCTGTAAATATATATAGCTCTTGCTTACCTAAACCATCTTTGTGATAGCTTTGGTCATATTTTCTAGGCTAGGTAAAAACCATCCTGTTGCACTATGTCCATCCCAAACCCAGTGCTTAGTGCAATGTACACTCAAACACAGCACAGTTCCAGTTATGTACACAGACTTTCCTGTTCAGTTATTTCAGGATGGATTTCCATGCATGCATTTATTGTCTCAACGATTTAAAGATTTTCACCTGAGACAAACGGGCACAGCCATAGAAATGGATTTAGATCATCTGTAAACATTTCAGAAAAACTGGTAAAAATAAAAAAAAAATTTAAAAAAAAAAAAAGCCAAGGAAAACAAACAAAAAAAGCTAATATTCAATAATAGAAGGTACTGTAGATAAAATTAATGCACTGACAGATTAGTAATTTAGGTTCTGATAGATTTAATTATCAGCTGATGTCCTTTAAAATTTGGAATCGAATAAATCTAGATTCCTACCAATACAGGCAAGATCTACTCCTCATATTTAAATACAAAGCAAAGCTCTAAAGAATGGATAGCTGACATAGGGTAGGAAATGTGTTAGTTATTTCTTTGTCAGCCCATGTATAGAAACAGGTGCTTCTTTGCAGTAATTCATCAGACATTAATAAAGAGAACTAAAGCTGGCTAGATTAATTGCACTCCATTAAGTACTCCTCTCTTTTGATTACAAGAGGGCTTAGGGTGACTAACTCAGATGTAATTGTTTACACAATTCAAGCCTAAAACATGCTGAATATTCACCCTAAAAATCACTATGGAACTAAGCTTCATTTGTTGTGTATAAATAAGTTTTAACCTTTCATTCATTAATTCAGATATCAATTTAAAATGGAAATGACCTATTTATGTAAAGAATATTTTGTCTTCCAGTTTTAATTTTAAAAAGCAATGTAAGCTGGTACTATTTCCAGATGAGTCTTTAAAGTTATGCACATAACATATGGAGCATAAACATGCTCTCTGCATCTTTGGGATAAAGTGGGGATATTAGATCTGTTTTATTTACATAGAAATAATTCCCCAAATGTCTTTTCTGAAATTAACCTAAACAGGCTTGAGTAGTGGGCCCAGCAGAACCTCCATTACAAGGTCTTTCACCTGAGTTGCAGCAACTCCTGCTATAAGTACAAGCTGGGGGATATAAGGATGGAGTACAGACCTGTCAAAAAGGACTTTAGGAGAGGGAACTGGTGAATGACAAACTGGACATGAGCCAGCAATGTACCTTTGCAGTCCAGTAAGCCAACCATATACTGGGCTGCATCAAAAGAATTGTGGTCAACAGGCTGAGGGGGAGGGGATGCTGCCCCTCTGCACTAGTGAGCCCTCACCTGGACTACTGCATCCAGATGTGGAGCCCTCTGTATAGGAGACAAGTGGACCTGTTGGAGTGCATACAGAGGAGTGCCACAAAAATGATCCAATGAATGGAACACCTCTTCTATGAGGACAGGCTGAAAGAGCTGGGGCTGTTCAATCTGGAGAAGAGAAGGTCTCTGGGGAGACCTGAGTGCAGATTTTCAGTACTGAAAGGGGGGCTATATGAAAGAAGGCAACTCTTTGGAAGGGTCTGTAGTGATAGGAAAAACTAAAAGAGGAGAGATTTAGATTAGATATGAATAAGAAGTTTTTACAGTGAGAGTGGTGAGGCACTGAAACAGGTCGCCAAGGGATGGTGGATGCCCCATCCCTGGAGACATGCAAGGCCAGGCTGGACGGGGCTCTGAGCAACCTGATTGAGCTGTAGGTGTTCCTGTTCATTGCAGGGGGGTTGGACTAGATAACTTTTAAGGGTCCCTTTCAAATCAAAAGATTCTATGAGTCTATAATTCTATAAAATTCCTTTCTTAATTACCACTTTGTGCATATAATGAATAAGCAATATTTGGTTTATATTCAGATGGAAAACTTTCTAGTCATCATACACAATACAGTCTAGAAAATTATTTAAAACATTATTAATTGACTTACATTGTTTTTACATTCTGTCCAGCATTATACTTTTCATTGAGCTTAATTTCTATAGTCAGGAGTTTATAGTTACAATTCTCATCAGCAGTGCTGAGAAAAGTTTCTGTGTTGTCTAGATTCAGATTTGCCACTTGAATACTGCCAACATACTCAAAGTTTGTGACCAGAAGGCATAATATAACACCTACATCACAGAATTACTAGCTATTAACAGCACGTGATGTTCAGTGCAAAGTTACAATCTTTTTAATACTGAGACATAAAGTACTTTGAAAATCCATCCCTTTTGAGCTGAGACTCAAAATAGGTCAACTAATTTATTTCATAAGTAGTTGCAGGACAGGGAATTATAAACCAATAACTCCTATGTAAAGGTTTATCCCAAAGGAATTTTCTCCCATCACAAGAAAAAATGAACACTTAATCTCATTCACCCAGTTGTAAATGCATCTACAGATGCAGAGACATAAAGCAGTACTATGTAACAGCAGAGAACAATGTGTTGCATACTTTGTACAACAAAAATGTGAAAGCTTACTGGTAAGCAATGCACTTCCATTTCACTTTTGTGCTTTTATCATATATTCTTAAAGTGTGTAGAAAGCCAGACATGTCAAGCATGACCAGCATACAAACCACAGGATTGTCAATAATGGGTTGGAAGAGGTTTCTGGAGATCATTAAGCCCAACATTCTACTGGAATGATAAATGGTACTTCATCACCAGGTCACCTTAGAGGTTTGAAATCCCCTAAGGGTGGATTCCTTGGTGTCAGTGGGCAACCTCTTCTAGTCTTGCACAGCCCTCTGAAAAGCGTTCTTAATATTCCTTTCCAAAACAAAATCCATAGCATCTGCCCACTCATGACATCTTCTGGCATGATTGCTGCCTTTGCACTGCCCTTCAGGTAGTTACAATTACTAGGTCCCTGCTTAAGTGTCCTCTTACACAGGTCACTAAAACCCAGGCTCCTCAATCATTTTCCTGTGGGATATGTTTTAGGCCCTAACCCTCTTGGTCACCTACTGCTGGATCACTTTTTCCTTGTCTTTCTATAACTGGGGGGCCTCTTTGCTAACCATTGTATGCCATGTCCTGCCTACCAACAGCAAGTAGAGGGGAACAGTAATTTCCCTTAATCTATTGCTATCCTCCTCCTCTTAGTGGATCCTATTGTGCAGTCAGCCCATGCAAACACTTTCTGGGCTCCTGCTGGCCACAGTGCTGCTGTGGTGATTCCACAGAGGCCAGTCATTCCTGGGCCAGTGGGGCACGATGTGCCATTACGCTGGGTGCAGACCATGGCTGACAGAGCCACGGAGCTTCCTGTTGGCCTCACCACTCTTGGGAGCGCCCTGCTTTCTGACCCAACACTGAACCACTCACTTATTACCAGATGGCAAATAGTTACACCACTACTCTTTGAAAGCTAGAGCTCTTTGTTGCCGAAACAGAAAGCAGTGTATGTCAGGACTGGTACACACCAGTGAGCAGAGTTCGTAGGCACTTCCTGGAGAAGCAGATGCTTGACTCGCTTTTTCCTCCACAAGGCTCAGTCCTGCTAAGAAGTAGCGGCTTGGAAACCACCGCAAGCTGCCGACCCTGCCGACGTCTGCCGCCCGCCACAGCTCTCTCTCTCCGGGAGCATCATTCCTCGGCTCCGGCGAACGGAACATCACCACCCTGGCGGACCAGGCACACCTCCCCCCTCCTCCGCCGTCCGCCGCCTCCCAGCCCCTCCGCTGCCGCGCCCTGTGCTGCCCCCCAGCGGCCGGCGGGAGCGCGGCGACGGAAGGCGGGAGGCCAGGGCGGGCGGGGCGGCGGCGGCGGCGGCGGGGCCCCGGCAAAGGCGCGCGGGGCAGCGGCCCGGGTGCGGGGGAGGAGGGCGGGCGCAGTTGTGCCCCACGGCGAGGAGAGGAGCATCTCATTGTGCGGACACAGATCGTCTTTCTCCTGGGGAGCTCGAGACTGGGAGGACATCAGAGTTTTTTTCTTCCTCTTCATAGAAGAAACGGGTCAAACGGGAGCAGAGGAGTTAAATAGAACAGCAGGAATGAAGCCAGAAAGGAATGCCGCCTGCAGATTGTGATTATCAATAATCCCGGACCCGAACTGCTGGTGGCAATGTAAAAATCTGTGGCAGCTTTATATCTCTATTGGTCGATGCTTAGAGAAGTGTCGGTCTATTAAGCCTCTTCCTTTATTTCAGGATGAAGGCTCCTGTATTACTTAAAGAGGGTGTAATTTATGGTGTGCTGCCTCTTTAAAATGCTATATGTAAAGTTGAGTTGCCAGGTCCTGTTTTTATGGATACCAGATGTAGGGAAAAAGCAGTTTATGTTCCAACAAGTCTACAGAGTGGATGTGCACTTCCTAGCTGTTAGCAAAACATTGGCTAATTACAGTGCTGATTCTTGCATTCTCTTTTAGATGCCCTGCAAAGTGTGTGTTGTGCTTAAGTGTAAGGGAGCATGATGGCATCAGTGCTTTTTTTTTTTTTTTCCCTGACAAAACAGTTCAGTAAATGTGGAGAATTTAAAAACCACCACTGAAATTGGGAAGAGCATTTTTGTTGTTGTTTTCCCTGTTTGGAAGCTGGAGAAAGTGGCATTTGAGTGGTGAACAGATGGCACAAATCAGTCAGCACAAATCCTGCTCCCATACGATGCTGTACTGAAATTAATCTCAATTTTGGACACCAATATGGTTGTTGAGGAAGTTTGGAGGAGTGCATTTCCCTACACATGGTATATTGTTTCAAATATTGTATTTCTTTTTATTTTATAGTGACTGAATAAACGATTATTAACACATCATTCTTACACCTATAGAACATTTTCTTTTGTTTTGTTGTATTTAAAATAATTCAGTTTTTAAATAAAGCTTCTGATGACTGGGAGTGATAAGAATTACCCCATGGGTTATCTCTGTACTTCCTATGTACTTTAGGCAGAATGGTCTCTCTTTACCCTTGGTCTATTTACTTTTTTGCCCTCTCGTTTATTTTGCCTTTCAATCAGTATCAGTCAGTCTCCTATTTTTTCCCCTTGCCAACCCACCCCCTTCCCACACGCACAGAAAGGGGAAGATTGCCTCACGTAGTCGTGTTCTCCCAGCAGGCGAGTAGGAGGTGTTTTATATGATACCTTATTCCTCTGTAATAGGGAAGCCACAGATTTGTCCTGCTACCTACGCTTACTCACATCTCTTTTTAATACAGAAATGTATGTACATAGTTTAGGGAAAAACACTGCGTGTCTGCTGATTGGGGTTATGCTTCCCTCTTTCTCCACATACCCTTGAGAATGACTGCAGCAGAGGCTTATCTTGTGCCATGCCCTGTTCCAGTGCCAGCGTCTTGTATGGTACGAAGACCTCATAGACCTTTCTCAAGCTTCAGAGTGGGGAGGACTCACACAGCTTTCACTGCTCATGGGCATAGCTTCTTTTAGCACCCTTTGGCTCTCCTTTTCCACCTGGGAACCTGGGAAAGTCCGGATCAACCCCTTCTCCTGAAGCTCTGTAATCACGCAGACTCTGATGTCCCCTGCTCATGTGTCACATCATGCTGCCATGTCTCATACCACTGCTGCCAGCCAGCTCGTTTTTATCACAAGTCACAAGATTCTTGCTCTTTTCACTTATTGTGACCAGATCCCAGGTCAGAAGACTGGAGAATGAGGCTGCCTCTTCTTTATTCTCCCTGTTCATTGCAGGGGAGCTGAACTAGATGACCTTTAAAAGTCTCTTCTAACTCAAATGATTCTGTGATTCTTGTTTGCTTTCTTTCTTGAGTTCCTGGTTCTCTTTCCTATGCAGTGGCCCAGCAGCTTGGTACTTACTCATAAAGCCCCTTCACAGGAAAACTTACAGCACTGATCTCAGTGATGCCTTAAAAAGAGTTTGTAAAGTTTTCTGCATGGATAGACTACTAAGGAGTTTGAATTAATGTTTTTAACTCTGATGAGAGTTTCATATAACAACAGGTAGGAGAGAAATGTTCAGGAAAATCGTTTGTGAAGGAAGGAGAAAGATATCTCAGCCAACCAAGCTTCTGACAGCAGCACATAACATTTTGTTGCAGATTATTCTGGTGGGTGGTAAATTTCAACCAAAACATCTTCAAGAACTAGTGATGTTGTTTTGCTTTGGTTTGGTTTTGTTTTACTGTTGATTATATTCAGAATATTAACGTTGAATTCACGTACTAGTTGCTGGGTTCAGATGGTTGCCCTCTATGTGCTGCAAAAAGAAAATTAAGAGCCTAAACCAGGTGGTTCGAACATGATGCAGAGGGAGCTGCCTGTTAGAGAAGAGCCTGCTTAGATCTTCTTGTGACTCTGTTCATAGCTTTGTACCCATCCCTATCTGTATCAACCACTGACAACACGCGTTCTGCACCCAGCAATGTATCATCTGTATAGGTACTACAAAGAACACGAGGTTCACATTCATGAACTTGATTTTCAGAAAATTTTGGTAAGTATTAATTTTTCATTCTCACAGTAGGCTAACTGTCTAGAAGGATAATGATTTCAATGGATTTGTTTCCTATAGGGAAAGATCTTGTATGCCTACAAGACCAAGCTGTAATTATGCTTAAAAAGAACAATATTTTTCCGTTTTGGTGAATAATCTGGAAGGGAAAAAAGTTAAAGATGTGGAAGGAATGAGGAAGAAAAAAAATATATTGATTACTCGGCCGTAACTGTAGAGGAGGCGGTACATTTTTTTTGTCTAGGCTCCAAATGTTTCTGCTTTTCCAAATCTCATGTTCCTCAGTTAGCATTGAAGAAATACATAGTAGTATTTTTTTCGTTTTTGAAATTATTATCAACAGGTGATGATCCTGGAATATTTTATTCCATGGAAAATGATTTATATCTAATTTGAGAACAGTGGACAAAAATCTCCAAGTATGATGATACTCAAAGTTCTAAAGTAAACAATAACAGCAAACACAACTTAAAGTCCCAGCAAGTTATAAGAAATGAAACCTCTCCAATATTGACAAAAATTCTATTATGAACAGATTTCTCTTTTTATAATGTACGTATTTATTTGTGCATGGGCATGTGCTTGCAGATGTGTGCTGCAACTGTGACTATTGAGAGATATTTCTACAATTACGCTGTGAAAGAAGAAAATGTTTCCCAGTTGTTGGTGATTTTAGTTGTCTGTATGGTAACCTGAAAATACGTGAGAATGTCTTGATTATACTTAAAAAGAAATCAGCCTAGAAGGATAAGTAACCATTTTTCCTTGAAAAACTGTACAGCAAGAAAGATTACATGTGTGTGTTTTGTTTATTTTTACCTTCCAGAAAAATATGCGCTGTAAAGCAAATCAATTTTCTATGGGTATGAACAGATTACCCACATTTTCACAGATTTACAAGATTAGAAGAAATCCTCATGTGAATCTTTAACTTGCACCAGTAATAAACAGAAAGCTTTGAATAAAGAAATTTTTTAAATCTGGGGGAGAGAAAAATATGGTTATATTCTCTTTTTATCACTCACTCCAAATTCAACATGTCAAATCGAAGAGATTCCTGGAACTTCAAGAATCTGAATATAATGTAGGTAAAATATGCTTACCTCCATTCTTAAGAAGGATTAGTCACTTTGATAATGATCCATAGGTAGTAAAGTCATTCAAAACCGACATTCACAATGTTAACACAATTTTAAGCCCAAAGTCACAACTTAGGTCTGTATTGAAAACACAAAGTGAAAAGGAAGAAGAAATATACAGCTGCACCAACAATAGCAGGAAACCAGAAGAAATAAAGGGGTAGGTTCTACCTCTTGATCTGAATATAATCAAGATAAAAGCAAACTTGACTTGCTTTGATAAATAATTGCACAACGGATGTCCTGCCACTTGGATTTTTATTATTTTTTTTCAGAATATCTAATAGTTTAGACTTGGCTTCTTTAACTCTTTGTCAGTTATGGAAGTATTTTTTTAACTCTTTTAGGCCCAAACTGATTTGGGGATCTCAACTAATAGCTTTTCTAAATTTGACTCAGAATTTAATGCTAAGGGAGCCCTATAAAGTGGTCTTTCTGCTGCAATCCCATTTTTTCCTATGGACCCAGGACAACAGAATCATGAAGATTTCCAGGGGCCATGGACATTACTGCTTTACTTTGGAAACAGCTCTCCTACTTCCCTCTTTAGAAAAATGAAAATTTGGAGAAATGTGGTTTTTCTCACATTAGGAATAAAGTCAAACACTAAAAAAACAGATTATTTTCCAAATCAGAATGTAGTTATGACTGAGACTGTTGCTCCTTCCCTAAAGCTTTTTATTAGATACTATAAATGCTACTGCAGCTATCCTAAAAGATGGCAACTCTGTCCAAGCATTGCTTTAAGTTTAAAGATTAATTTTGGTTTTGTTCTTTTATCTCAGACAAAAATGGTTTTGAAGAATATACTGGAAGTATATAGAACAAGAAAGACCTATATCCTCCACTCTATTTTGAATGCATTCAAAGATATTTTTTACACTATTTTACTTTTTACATCTGCTGTTTCTGCAGTCTGCCTGCTATGTATGTATGCCCGAATATGTAAGATATTAATTCCCTTTAAACTTCATAGTTCTGTGAGAAAGAAGAATATATTCTTCTGGGACCTACCTGAAATAAAAAATCCCTAAGATGTCATAGCACTTTTCCATTTCCTCCTGTGTATTTGTATAAAATTCTAAGACACACAGAAATCTAATTGTGAAACCCTCTTCTCTCCACATCTGTAGTGTGCAACAGAATCACTTCATTCGACAGTGTCTTGATGTCAGCCTTGAAAAAGAAAGAATAAGGATAGAAGCAACTGAAATGTGGACACAAACGAAATTTCATTTAGCTTGCTGAGCAAAGGGAATCTGTTGTTTTTTTTCTTTTTATAGCAGTCTGCGATAGCTTTTGTACTGAGCCTAAGTAAAGAATTCTACAATTTTATACAGAATAGTGTTCTTTGCTTCCTTACCATGCATATTAAGGTATATACTGAGTTTTCCTTTAAAACAGAAGCAAATGTTCAGCTACCAGAGCTGTGTGCAAAGATTGATTAGATTGATCTGCTACAAATGACAAAATAGGTTTTCCTTAAGGACTCCAGAGTTTTCACGAAGTATTAAAACTTTACTGAAAATAAAATACTAACTGATATTTTCAGTATGATCTCCTCAAATCTGTTTTCTGACACTCCCCTGAGGGACGCGCTTTTTTTACATGTAATTATTTTAAAACATAGGTACTTTAGTCTCACATTCTAATTTTTTCAAGATGATCTCTGTCACCTCTGGTTCTTCTCATGGTGCACACAAATATCACCATTAACCTGGAAGCGAGGATAAGTTCTTTACACAGAGGGTAGTGAAGTGCTGGAACAAGCTTCCCAGGGAAGTTGTGTCTCTGGAGGTGTTCAGGGCTGGGTTGGATGGGGCCCTGGGCAGCCTGGTCTAGTATTAGATATGAAGGTTGGTGGCCCTGTGTGCAGCAGGAGGGTTGGAGCTTGATGACCCTTGAGGTCCCTTCCACCCCAAGCCATTCTGTGATTCTATGATAAAAATGAGCTCAGTGATAGTATTGAACCCTGTTATTTGCTGTTCATTTGAAAACTACAAATAACATCATATGAATAATAACAGTATTATTAACAGTAGTGTTTTTAAATATAGTTCTATCTAGAAATTTTTTTTGTTTGTTTGTTCTTGCTTATAAAATATGAAATTTTGAGGACTTCTTCTGAAGCTAGCAATACTTGTGTTTGTGAAAACAATGGCATAGAAGTACTCATTTATTTATTTATTTATTTATTTAACACTTTATGGTAATAACAGCAGAAGTAGCAGGATCTCTCTTCTGTACCTTTACTAAAGCAAGCGTTATCACATTGTCCTCTGAACTGAAACAGCGTTTCAGATAACGCTGACAATTTTTTCCCTACTTCAAAGGAGAAAGAAATTGGTTTTCTACTACTACAAAAAAAAACGGTAATTGCAGTCAGTTGTTTCCAGTAAGTTTGAAGCAGACTGTCCCTCGTTATACAGATAAAGTGAGGGCAGTGATACAGGTGGAATTTTATAGCAATAGAGCCCTACAGGAAGAGTGACAATGTGAAGATGGCAGGTGAAACAACAGAAGAAACTAGAGAACAAAATAACTGTATCCAACAGATTGCCACGGAGCACTTTGAAGAAAATTATACAGGGTCAGGAAGAAGGGGAAACTTGGTTGTAGTGTATGCAGGGCTCTGATGGAGGAAGACCTCATTTGTTACTTGTGACTCATGGAAAGAAGATGAAAAATACTAAATTTTTTTTTCTTTCACTTCTTCCACTCTGTATACGACAACCAGCTATTTGTTATCAAATAGCTAATTGAAATTATGTTCTACACTGAATAATAAGAAATATAGTCAATAAATGATGGTATGTCAAAAGAAAGAAATGTGTGAAATATAATGGGTCTGTAAATTTTTATGACACAAACAATGCTAATTCTCTTATTTGATCAAATCACTAGGATAAATAATGAGGAAGCAGGAGGTGCCTTTGGAAACCTGTGGATTGGGTTATAGATAAGGTTTGAGCAGGGAGAAGGAACTTATGTACATCTATTCTCAGCATGTATCAGCTGTAATCCCATTGCTGCTTGCAGGAACACACAGTCTGTACACAATTTTTTCAAATCCTGTGCTTATACTGTACTTTTTCATTACATTTGGATTCTTATATTAAGAATTAACTCTATCAGTCAGGTCCTGTCACAGCATCTCAGTTTCAACTTTGAACACCCTGTTCATTGCAGCCAAAAATCACTTCTGAAGGACTTGGCTTTGAGTATCAGAATATGCTGTATAAGCAGTGATTACTTAAACTTGGCAAAGTGGAGCTTGAGTGACTGTAGTTTATTTGTTTATATAACATAGTAGTGTTAAATTCATGGATAATAGCAAGAATTTTGATCCTAAATTAACTGAATATTGGAATGTGAAACAATTCTACATGTTCTGCTCAAGTGTACATATTAGCAATCAGAACAGATACTGTGTTGTTTTCAACCAGTTTCAGTGCATTGATGTCATATGCTATAAGAATTGATTGTACAGCAACAAAAGCACCTCTTCTGAATGCCCCTGGAAAACATTACATGCTTGGAGATGCTTTCCAGCAGACCTGGATGATAGAAGATCAGAACTGCAGAACACATCAGGCATGTGCTTACTCTTCCTTTTAAGCAATTCTATGTACTACATACACAAGAATAATTAAAATGTATATGTGAAATAGTTTCTAAAGAAGGTCACAATATTGCTGAACAATTATAATCAATCACAAAGCCAGTATTTCTGAAACTGCTGTCAAGGTATGTCAGCTCCTAGAAATGCCAAAGGGTATGTTGGCAAGAAAACAAACCAATATAGAAACATGCTCTCTTAATGGAAATATTTAGGTGGGTAATATGTTTGTTCATGTCTGTGGAACAACACTAACAGAAGCTAAATTTATATACATATATATATATATATACATAGAATCTAGCAATTAGAAAAATTACTATAGAGAAATAATGCTGTTTGTTAGTCTTATAGACTGCCTGTTTTTAGTAATATATATTAATCACCAGCTAGTAAGTCTCTGGATATCAGTCTTTGCAAAATAATTTTCCATCTCTTTTAATTTCTTATTAGTTTAATATTAATACAAGAGTTAACAAAAAATGCAGACTTTCCATTTGCTTTATTTTTTTTCCCTGTGCTCTCAGCTACAGCACTAGTTACTTTTGCTTTTCACTTAAAATTCCCACTAAATATCTTTTTTTTGTGGGGTTGGGGGGTTGGGGGGGAGGGGTTTATACAAGCGTAAGATTTGAATTTAAATAAAGTTGAAAACATAAAACTGTTAGATATTTATGTTAATATTCCTGTGTATTACTGACATTAATATTTACTGCAAACAAATACTGACAAACTTCACAAAGTCTCTTTAAGGGATAATATCATTGTAACTTACCTGAGTTACTGTTGATTGTATTAAAAAAAAAAAAAAAAAAAAAAAAAAAAAAGAAAAAAAAAGAAAAGTGAACAAAATGTAATTGGAGTAATTTCCAGAAGGCATTCAAATGCAGTGTTCATGTTTACAAAAGACTGCTTTCCTTTTTCTTTTTTTTTCCTTTTTCTTTTTTTTTCCTTTTTCAAAGAAAAGTCTAAATTCCTAACTCAAAAAAAAAAAATCATTCAGATTTCAGATCAGCTATCCAAGTCCACACTTCTTTTCAGCCTAAGTTTTATTTTTCATAGTTCAATAGCTTAAATGTGAAAAAGCATTCCAGAAAAGACCACAGTTCTGGTTGATTTGTGGTCTTTGGGAACAAAATGACTCTTTTTTGTTTACTTCATGACAAGTTATGTTTGTGTTACTTTGTTTCAGTGAAAAAAAGCTTCAGTAGTTTGTAAGATATATCTCAAAAGGAAACCAGAGATGAAAATTAGTGAGTTCTCCATGTCGTCTGAAATAATAATAAAAAGCATTGGAGATTGAAGTTGCCCTTACTGTGTGCATTGTTGATATAGATAATTTTTCCTTCTTAAAATGACAAAATACTACGTGCATTCATTCATGACATAGAATCTCAGCATGGTTGAGACGGAAGAGACCTCTGGACGTCAGCTGATGCAACTCCTCCTCTCAAGGAGGTCCACCCATTTCCACTTTCCCAGGCCCATATCCAGGCAGCTTTTGAAGACCTCCCAATCTCTCTTGGCAACCTTTGTCAGTATTCAGTCACTCTTCATAAGGAATTGGATAGTGATAGGACAAGGGGGAGTGGTTTTAAACTGAGACAGGGGAGATTAAAGTTAGATATTAAAAGGAAGTTTTCCACCCAGAGGGTGGTGACACACTGGAACAGGTTGCCCAAGGAGGCTGTGGATCCCCATCCCTGGAGGCATTCAAGGCCAGGCTGGATGTGGCTCTGGGCAGCTTGGTCTGGTGGTTGGTGACCCTGCACATAGCAGGGGGATTGAAACCAGATGATTTCCATGGTCCATTTCAACCCAGGCCATTGTATGATTCTATGATTCTATGAAGTGATTCCTGATGTTCAGAAAGAGCCTTCTGTATTTCATTTTATACCCATTACTTTTGTCATACCTGCGGGCACCCCTGAAAAGAGCCTGGGTGCATTCTCTTTGCATCTTTGGTTTCATTATTTGTACATATTGATAAGATTATTGGTAGGATCCCTCCTGAGCCTTTTGTTCTCCAGGCTGAACACTCTCTCAGCCTTTTCTCATATGTGAGATGCTCCAGTTCCAGTTGTATTAATCAGCATTGGACTCTCTCCAAGTAGCTTCATGTCATTCTTGTACTGGGGAACCCACAAGTGAACATAGTACTCCAGATACCGTGCTCAGCAGTGATGAGTAGAAGGAAAGGATCAACTCCCCTGACCTGCTGACAACAATCATCTTAATACAGCTATGCAGTGTGTTTACTTTCCTAGCAGCAAGGGTCCATTGCTGACTCGTGTTCAGTTGTCTGGTGCCTCCCAGGTCCTTAGCTGCCAAGCTGCTCTCCAGCTGAGTGGCCCCCAGCCTGTACTGGTACCTGGGGCTGATCCTCCCCAGGTGCAGGATTTTGTCTTTTCCTTAGCTGAATTTCATAAAGTGATATATTAGTGTCAATATATATTTTTTTCATTATTTATATGTAGAATCAATTCAAATTCTTGCTACTTTGAAGTAGTTAATAATCATACTTTATACGATATTTTTGAAGAAGTTTAACCATTGCTTTACACATCAATATCAGCCTGTATTAATTTGCACTGACATAAAAAATTATTGCATTTATACGTGTGTGTAATAACTGATCTCATGCCTATTTAGCGTATTTTTACACTGAATTTACTTTTTTTTTCCCTAACATGTTCTATTATTTTTTAATGTACTTTTCAATCATCTACAATGATAACTAGAAATCTTTAATACAAAGGAACTGTAAATGAAATGGAATCATTCTTCTACATCTATTTCATGTCTAAATGTACTGTAGGTAACCTCATTTATGATAAAAAAACTGCATAGAGGCCCCAGTTCAGCAAGGTACTTGAATACATAATTTAGTTTTGAGGCCTTGACATTCCCTTAGATACCTTCAGTTATTTGCATTAGACTTGCATTCCTCATTTATTTCTGTAAACAATCAAATATATAACTGCATACCTCTCCTCAATGTGTCACTTGTTTCCATTTATCTAAACAGTAAGTTTAGTATTTGTGGTTCCACATCTGAAAAGAACATTGCTTAGGCCAGTTTAGAAATTCAGTTGAAGCTTTTGGATACACAAAATGATTTTTTTATTTGTTACTATTTTTTTAATTTCTTTGTTCCAACAAGCAGAAATTCCCAATAACATTTGATAGATTGAATCATATACTGCATTCAACATATGTACGTGTGTGAATGCATTATTGCATGTTTTATGTTTGTGAATATAGGCTTTTTATATCTGCCTGTTTTTGTTAATGCACATCACTTTGTTAGTGCACATCACTTTGTCTCAGAAACAGTGTGTGTTTTCTAACAATTAAATTTACAGAAATTATAAGTTACACTTAAACCATTAGTTTGCAGCAATGTACATTTTTTCCTCTAGATGGCAATGTATTGCAAGAAATATTGCAAATCTGTTTGCAGTACTTTTAAACATTTGATTTGACACTGTCCAGAAGATATTTAAAGTGAAACTGCTCTTTCTTTTCTCCTGATTTTTTTTTTTTTTTTTTTTTGAGGGTTGAAAAGCATACCACAATAAATAACAAAAAAAAAAAAAAAAAAAAGGAGCTAAATAGAAAGGAGTAAATATGTTATAAAACCATTTATCCTAGTGCATACATTCCTAAAATAATTCTATATGATGAATAATCATATGGAATTACATACCTAGATAGCCTGTATAAGTATTTTTTAAGTATTTCCAAAGTATATCGATAC
Source organism: Centrocercus urophasianus (assembly GCF_019232065.1). Taxonomy (NCBI): domain Eukaryota; kingdom Metazoa; phylum Chordata; class Aves; order Galliformes; family Phasianidae; genus Centrocercus; species Centrocercus urophasianus. The sequence continues at coordinate 3,147,113 of NW_024885532.1, forward strand.
TTTTCGCATACGTTCCTGTAAGAAATATGTCTGTTACATTTCTGTGTCAAGACTTCACAATTCCATATTGATCCATCATATTTGCAGCTTTGGTTACTAATTCAAATACAATATCATAAAATAATAAATGATTAATATCTGTATGGAAAATTACATAATAAAGGTAACAGTGTTGTAGGTGTGATCATCACAGAACATAGTAAGAACTAATCCTGCCATGGAGAGATTGCAAGAGAGGCAGTGTCTTTCTTATACCAATTGATATATGCATGGCATTAAAATAGACATATTTCTGGACACATCAGTCAGAAATAGTAATATTGCATTTTTTCCTTGCCTATACATTTTAATGCTAGCTATATATTTTTTTTCTGTTCAACCATAATAAGAGAAAGAGACAGATTATATTTTCTTGAAAAGATTACATAGAAACTTAGGAATTCATAGTAGTTGTTCACTAGCGTATAGACATCTGGATCTTATTTATATGTATGCCTTCAGAAAATACTATGAACACCTATAGAAAAAGAAACTGGAAGACTATTTGGATTCATCTATACTAATCTGAGATATTCTTTTTCTTTGTGCAAGTTTGATTTTTCTCTAGAAGTAAGGAAAAATAAATACTGATGCTTCACCTGAAAGTTTCTCACCTTTCCTCTTTTCAGCAGAATCTGACAGAGCAGTAAATCAACCCAGAAGATTTATTATTGTTAAGCGAGGAGATGATCTGGTAGTGTGATTGTAATTAGGACACTGAGGACACTGCAGGGAGGTCAACAAGCTGTGAAGCATGGCCATAAGACAGAATGGGAGAGAGCAGGAAAAGCTGGCTGAAATGACAGTTTTAGGGCAACATATCTCCAAATTTATATAAGTTAGTCTTATGTTTTGCCTCAGAAGAATTATATGGGTTCAGGTCCTGCTTTCTCGTCACATTTGCCCTCTGGAAAATGTATCTAAAACCTTGTGCTGAACTGGTGTTTTTTGCCTGTTGAATCTGATAAAGAGTGTGTGGAGGGATTGTCTGAGGCTAATAAATACGAAAAGGGAAGGAACCAACAAAGAAAGCTGGGCATTGGTGGTTACTGATAGTAAAAAAGATATAGGTACTTCCTTTAGGATGGTGAAAGGAGGACCTGACTGTTTATTCTACAGATTTTAAGACGACTCAGGCAAAGAAAGGATTAGAAAACATACTATCTGATTTCACCGTACCAAATAAGTAAAAGCTGAAGATGGCTGAGAATTAGGAGTACAGCAGAGGAGTTTGCTAGCTGGTGTCTTTGAGATAAAAAAACTGAAGGTTAAAAGAATTGAAGAGCAGTGGAACTGATCGAAATAAAGCATAAATATCATAGGGAAAGCTATACATCATTTTCTAAATACTGGTGGAAAAACAGGAGTCAGTGCAAGAAGAAGGGTAAAAGGCAAAACTTTATCCCTCTTAGCTAATTAGAGAGCAAACTCCTACCTTTGAATGTAGATGAATTCAGAAACGTGGAATGTAGTGTACTCAGACTCAGACATCTGGAGACTATGTGTGGTGTCCAACAACAAAGTTCTGCAAGTGCAGGCAACAGTGGGATTGAGCTCCATGGTTAAATCCTTGGAGGACAAAAGAAGGAGCAGGGGTGTGACATTGCTGCAATGGTGTATCTTCCACAGTGTTGGTGTTCAGCAGTCTACACGGGTTCATACAACAATTCTCATTTCTTACACTCCTTAAAACTTATTTATCTCTAGCAACACAATACTTGTATTGAGGAGTCAATGATTTCAAACTTTCTTCGGCAGTCCTGGCTAACCAGGTATGTCCTTTCCAGTCCTGGCTAACTGGGAGAGTGAATACTGGAAAATCTTCAGAGAGGGTTGGAAAGATGATCCTGGTAGGTACAGACCTATCAGTCTCACCTCAATGCTGGGGAAGGATATGGAATGGATAATCTTGGGAGCCATCGTGGACCCATTAAAGGTCAACCAGGGGATCAGGACCATGGGTTTATGAATGGTAGATTCTGTTTGACAAACCTGATTTCATTCTATGACAAGATGACCCACTTAGTGGATGAAGGTAAGGCTGTCAATGTTGTCTATCTGTACTTCAGTAAGGCCTTTGACACTGTCCCCCACAACATTCTCATGGAGAAGGTGGCTGCTCATGGTTTGGATGGGCGTATGCTCCAGTGTGTGAAACACTGGCTGGATGGCCAGGCCCAAAGAGTTTTGGTCAGTGGAGTTAAATCCAGCTGGCTGCTGGTCATGAGTGGTGTCCCCCAGGGCTTGGTACTGGGGCCACTTCTATTTGACATCTTTATTAATGATCTTGATGAGGGGATTGAGTGCACCCTCAGTAAGTTTATAGATGACACCAAGTTGGGAGGGAATGTTGATCTGCCTGAGGGGAGAAAGGCACTACAGATGGACCTGGATAGACTGGATCGATGGGCCAAGGTAAACTGTATGAGTTTCAATAGGGCCAAGTGTTGGGTCCTGCATTTTGGTCACAACAACCCCAGGCAATCCTACAGGCTTGGGGAGGAGTGGCTGGAAAGCTGCCTGATGGAAAGGGACCTTGGTGTACTGATGGACAGTCGGCTGAGTATGAGCCAGCAGTGTGCCAGGTGGCCAAGAAGGCCAATGGCTTCCTGGCTTGTATGAAGAATGGTGTGGTGAGTAGGACTGAGGAAGTAATCCTGCCCCTGTACTCAGCACTGGTGAGGTCTCATCTCGAGTACTGTGTTCAGTTTTGGGCACCTCAGTACAGAAAGGACATGTACGTGCTGGAGCAGGTACAAAGAAGGGCAACAAGGCTTGTGAAGGGCTTGGAGAATATGCCCTATGAGGAGAGACTGAAGGAACTGGGGATGTTTAGTCTGTGGAAAAGGAGGCTGAGGGGAGATCTTTTTGCTCTCTTCCAATATCTGAAAGGTGCTTACAGCGAGAGCAGGGTTGGTCTCTTCTCACTTGTGACAGGTGACAGGATGAGGGGAAATGGCCTCAAGTTGCACCAGGGGAAGTTTGCGTTGGATATCAGGAAACACTTCTTTACAGAAAGTGTTGTTAAACACTGGAATAGGCTTCCCAGGGAAGTGGTTGAGTCACCTTCCCTGAATATATTTAAAATCCATTTGGATGTGGTGCTCAGGGACATGATTTAGCAGAGGGTTGTTAGAGTTAGGGTAGTATGGTTAGGTTATAGTTGGACTTGATGATCTTTAAGGTCTTTTCTAACCTGAGAAATTCTATGATTCTATGGTTCTAATGCTATACTCTTACTGTGGCAAGTAAGAGTTAAACACCAAATCATCCCTTAATAAAATCTGCCCTTGTTGCTGGTGCAAGATGCACATTTAAGGCAAAGAAATTAACTCTCTGCATGAATCTACAAGAGTATATTAAACGGGGTCTGTTGTATACATGATCTATAAGCTGTAGTGTCTCTCTGGAGTATATTTCTTATGCAGTTTTGCAGATCAGATCTGAGGGTAAAAAGGACTAAGATATGGCAAATGGAAAGGTCCAACTTATAGCGTAGAATAGAGACACAGCTATCGGATGCTTATTGTTTTTACTATCTTCTTTCTTCCTCCCAGGAATCAGGAGACCGCTTTCTTCAAGACTTAATACAGTACAAATGTGTTGGTGTAGCTTGTATGCATATCCTTTCTTTCTTTGTAGGCTAAGTAAAATCGGTAGTCTCTAGTTGCTAGATTAGCTTTGTAGGATAATGTGTAAATCTCAGTTTTTTCTTGGCAGTACTGAGAGCTAGTCATCTTTCCCTGCCATAGCAGTGAATAGTTTAACAGAAACATTAAACTGTCCTTGCTACCAGCATCTTTGGCATTTATGTTGTTTAGTGAGGTTACTCAGGAGACCAGGGAATTATTATGACAAAGCACTAATAACTAATTATAAAATCACATGTTATTTGAAATTTAACTATAAATCAGAGATAGTTGCAGTAAAAATAACAGTTGAGATTCATCTGGCTAAACTAGGTTTCTAAGAGTTAGTAGACCATGGTCAATGCTGTCTTCCTCAGAATCCTTTGATAGTAACCATGGACAGCCAGGACATTGCAAAAAGTAATTAATATCATCCTAATTTAAAAGTTTAGGATGAATTTGATCAGAAAACAATCATTCCTCTCTTCTGAATAGCTTTGTTTTTAACACATAAAGTCAGGTGAGGTGAATCTCACTGCGTCTGTTCTGAACAGCCCTTGTCTGAGAGTACATAGAATGATAAAATCATAGAATATCCCAAGTTGGAAGGAAACAGTAAGGATCATTGAGTCCAACTCCTGGAACTGTCAAACAAAACTGCCCTAATATCTATAAATATTAGGAATTTTGTTATTGCTGTCATGAAGCTACAGCCAAATTACAGTAGTTTAATGGAGGGAGGACTAGCCCGTGATGCTGTTATGATGTCTACCACAGTACATAAAGCCAGCCTGTTTTTCTTGGAATGCTACCAATTAGTTCATAATATGTGCTTGCTAACATTTATAAACCAGATTTTAAACTAATACAAATGGATTTGTTAGATATTTTCATGTGCAAATTTATCTTACAAAGAGTGACCCTTGGATGCTGTGAAAATAACACTCCTGTCATGGTTTTATATATAGGTTATATATATATATATAGATAGATATAGATCTGTGTATGTGTGTGTTTAATGTTTGATAATTATTGTTTGTTTGTGTATATTAAGCATGATGCTGTGATGTAGAATAAGGGGTGGAATGTCATGGTTTTATGATTATTGGTTATTGGTATTCCACATCATAACATCATGTGGGGCACTGGGACTTTAACTGTTAATGCTCAAGTTCCGGGCACCTGTTTGGAAGAGAAGAAGAACTACATTCCCCAGGGGGCTTTGTGGTCAGAGAGGAGATATAACTTGTGGCAAGTTCACCTGATGAGCTCTTCTTCTTCGGCTGCTCTCCTCCCTGCTGCTCAACTGGACTGCACATCTCACTTCAGCATTATGGCGAGGCCTATCCACCTTTCAGACACACTCATTATATTTGATTTATCAGCTTCAATTCTAGTTATATTGTATTATAGTGTGTTATCTTGCATTTCGACACTATATGTAGTAAATTAGTTTATTTCTCTTCAGATCGTTGCTGCTGTTTTTAATTATTTTGGGGTCCCCTGTTTCCCTTTTCCAGAGGCACGGATTTTGTGAAATCCCTCTGTCCCACTGGTCACAGAAACAAGGGCCAAAACAGCCCGTAAACCATTGACAACTCCACTGCCTTGCAGCTTTTATACTCATTTCCCTCCATGCTAAGTTTACACATAAAATACTATAAAACAGCAGTATCTAGTTACTTAACATTTCTTTTGAGGCTAGTAAATGAGATAAAGGGGAAGGAGGATAACAACAGTTATATTACCTTGCTCTCACCTTGTGCTATTCATCAGCAAAAGATTGCATAAAACTGAAATGCTTCATTAAAGATTTGGTTCTTTACTTCATATTCAGAGGAGAAACTATTTCTGTGTAACGAATCTGATTTTTGATGTTAATCCTGGAATAGATATAGTGCATTTATTCACTGACAAAATTCTCTCTTTTCCACTTGAAAGAATCTCTTACGGTTATTTTATTCTGTAGATTCCCTTTCAAGAACCATTTTTTTTTTCTTGTATTACCTCTGACTGACATAACAGGGAATGTATAATTCTTGAAATTCACAATGTCTCATCTGTATTTGTAAAGGCCTCATGTAGTGTCTGTACATACTTAGTAATCTGTCGTAGTTTCGAGAAAGAGCAACACCTCTTTCACTTCTTTAAAAAGAATTAAGGTGGATGCCAGAGCATGTTGTACAATGTGGATGAAATAACAGAAGTTTCCAGAATTCCATTGGTTTTGAGCAGCACAGGCTGCATAAAATGGTTACTGTTAGGATGGTATTATGCACCAAAATTAATCTGTGGAGGCAAACCAGTGCTTAGAATGCTAGACAGCCTCCTGCAATACTAGGTTTGCAAGGTCTTTCCTTCTCAACATTATGTACAGACTCATCTGATGTAGTCAATGAACTGAGAAAAAGACTAATTTCCCTCTGGCATTTGACCAGTCTCTAGGAAATATGGAGAGGCTGGGGCAACAATTTTCATACTTGAGCTGTTCCAGAACATACCAGTTTCTGAGATATAGGTTGTTACCACTAGGAGAATATGGGGTACAATATAGCCCAATTTACGATAAATGTATGTATACTAGATGTTTAAATCCGAAGTGTGCTTTGTGCCACTATTAGGCTAACCCTAACTCTAACCCTAACCCATCTTTAATGTATTTGATGAGAAAATGAGCTTAAATGTGACCTTTAGCCTTTCTCCTCCAAAAGTGGTGTCTGTACTCCCCTGCCTAAGCAATGATTTCTACCTCCCTGGAAAACAAATGTAAGGTGTTAGTGTTTGCAGGACAGAATTAACACCAGGGAGAAACAAACCTCAGCACTGTCAGTTCCCAGAGCTATCTCACTGCCTGAATCCTTGTGTATACACAAGGAAGACAAGAGGAGTGAGAGAAGAATGATCTCATCAGCAAACTCAGTTTAAAGTAACTGTGTCTTTAATCTGTACCAGTATAGTTCAATGCTGTACATATCTGGTGTGTTCTTGTCATATTTATAAAACTCCTCCTGGAAAAGAATTGTTTAAACTGTCAAGAGTAATCTCCTCATGCACAGTTAAAAGTAAGATAAATCAGTTGATTAATATTCTCACAATATACCTCTAGTTTAAAAAAGAAACAAAACAACACAAAACAAATCCATTGGCTAGATAGCATCCTCTTCCTCTGTTTTCCCATTTGGGCCTGATATTGATTAGTACTCAACTGTCACTTTGTTAGGTTAATTATATAAGACAGTTCATTAGCAGTGCCTAGAAGGAGTGATGGGAAGTGTTATAGCTTCAGATATTTTTAAAGAGACCATTTGCCAAAGGGTTCAGTTTCCAATAGTGAAAGCCACATAATAAGTTACAGATTATTCTACCATCAGATGGAGACAGTAAATAAAATATATTGGAATAGTTCAATTTATTTTCAGTGAGATGCTACCAGGCGCTGCTTTCTTGCTTAATGGAGAAAAAAATGAAATTCTGTTTATTTCTAAATGATACATTTTAAAAGTCAGAATACTTGAATATCTTTCTGTAAATTTTTTAGGCCCAAGTTTCTTCAGCTGTGAAATGAGAATGATTTCTCACAGGGGTATGAAGAGCTTTAATTAACTAATATTTAAAAAATTCTTTGAAATCACAGATGGAAAATTCTTTAAGTTAGGACTGTGAGGAGTGTTCCAAATAACTTCATATTCTGCCAAAATGTTCTGCCAAAGATTTAAGTATCAATCAATCTTTAAAAGGGAAAACCATTTCAGAATTGCTAAAACTGGGTGCATTGTGGAAACTAATTAAATTAACAGCAAATGAATGAGAGGTTTCCAGTATGGAACAGAAACTGTTGAGGGAAGCTTCTTCTTCCATATTTTTAACAAGTGTTTTTGTTTTTGGACACAATAAAGCAGTTAATCTTTCTACAAAACAGACCATCATACTCAAGATTTGAATACTTAATTGTAAAACAAGAATTTTATTTTAATTGGCAAATAAAAGTGTTTTTTTCTCTAATATTGTTTAAATACAGACTGGCTCGAGAAGTGACAAGCTGAGAATGTAATTTTTCACACTTCCCTAGGTAACCAATCAGGAGAAATAAATATCTCTCAGAATAAGAATGATTGTAAAAGGATTGAATTGCCCTTTAAAATACCTATTTATCTTTACTATGTATGTAGGGAAATTAATTTGACCATATTACTAACCCTCGGTTGCTGAATCTATGTCTTCAAAGATATCACCTGTTAAAGGGACAGAAATCTTCACTAGTAACAAGTTCAGCTGTTGCTCATAGGAGACAAAAATGTAGAAAACAAAATGCAGAGTGTAGCAAACCAACAACAAAAACTGAAAAAAAAACCCCACAAAGATAGATGTCTGGTTTTCTGTTACTGAGATTTTTATAGTGTTGCCTTGACCATGACAGTGGAAGTCAGCATAAATATTAAAAGACTCTGACATAGTATAGGCAATGCTTGAAATACTGTGCCAAGATTCTGTTTGCTTATCAATTTATATATAGTGATATAAGTCTGAACAGCTCAAAAGCACGTAGATGATTTCTTGGCTTGTCAGGAATTCAGGGAACAAAAAGGCAGCCTGCAGCTAGCTTTTTCCACTTATACTGGGCACAAAGACATTATCTACATGCTGAATTTTATTGCTAAATATGAAGAACAAACAGTGAAATTTTAGCAAGCAAGAGCTAAAGCTGGCAGAAGAAGAAAAGTGGTAGCATTCAAAAAACAACAGCAACAAAGAGGGAGTACCATGGTCCAAAACTGAATAAAAGCCAAGGGAGAACATCCAAAACCACAATAGGTTATAAAACGTGGTCAGAGTTAAAATGTTCCCATTGGAAATAAGTGGGAAAAGCACTCTCTCTCATTTTGTGGCTAAACAGAGAATTATACAAATCACCCTTGGTACAGCCACCAAATGCCATGTTGTCCCTGCACTGTTGCCCCTTTTTAGGCCTTAGGCATTGTGTCTTTCTTCTCATGATTTTTCTTGGCATGTTATTTATTTATTTATTTGTTTTAAGGTAGTTACTTTTTGACCATTAAAATCATCTTTAAAAGAGAGCAGTCAACAAAGACTTTTAGGATATGTCTACTCTTCTCCTCATCAACCTGCATGCAGCAAATGTGGGGCATTTTTAGCTGTGTTGCATAAGATGTATGAGTGAAGCCTTTGCCCTTCGTTTAAAAGAACTATAATGGAGTATCATCTCTCAAAAGTTACTCCCCCACAGTAAAAGAGAAGGAGCCCCCAGCTCAAATATACCCACATGTCAGCACCTGGAATGGACACCGATGCATGGCTATCTCACAGAAAATGTAACAAATTATATACAAAGACTGTGAACATTGGTCTAGTGAGAAGATGTGCTTGTACAGATGCAATTAATTAGTATGGCTAATGTACCATCTTACTGCTCCAAAATTGGATGTTTCTACTCCTCCTACCAATGCCTCTGTGGCTCCCCTGCATGTGTTCTACCATCTTCTGCTGGACAGATTGATAAATTAACTGAAATCTTGTATGATAAAGAAGGGAGCTTTTTTTCCAGCCATTTTAGAGGTTGAAGTCATCCAAGCAGGCACTTTCAGGAAAAGCCAATGACAGGGCAACAGAGAGATGTGGACTACACAGTTCACAGTGTGATCACACAGTGTGATAGCACGGATAAGCCAGGAAGTGTTGAGTGTCCACACCACCTCCTGTAGCAGTAACAGGCTCAGCTCTGCCTCCGGGCTGCACCCACAGAGAGCAAATCTCCAAGAGCATAAAAAAAGGAAGTGAAAAAGCATAACATGACACCTCTGATAATATAACTGTAATTGAGGAAAGACTAGAGAAAGAGAACTTGTATACTGCATGCTGATAGTTCCAGCTTCCAACTCTAGGGAGGAGGAACTGCATGATATGTTTAAGAAAAGACAGGATTTTACTGAAGAAGTGACCAGTTCTAACAGCATTGTCTCACAGAGAGCCCAACAAAAGTGTCACTGGTTGAATTTATTTTCAAGAAACAGACTAGGAAGCACGTTTTACTGAGCCAAAACAGATAAATAATCCAGAGGAAGTGTCTGTGGAAAACTGGAATAGGCAAAGAAGCTTAAAAAAAATCCGTACTGAGTCTAAAAATAATTAAAATGTCAGTTTTTGTTTGTTTGTTTGTTTGTTTTAAGCAAGAGGAAGTGTGATAAAATTTTTGTTGGAACACTATGATGCGTGGCATTTTTTATTTGGTATGTATTTCATATTTTGTTAATGGATTTCTCTGGGTTTCCAGAGGTGTAACTTGATTGTTTGGCTTGTCCAAGCTGGAGCAGAATTCCACGATAACATAACAGGGAGTACCGTATCAAAGAGTCAGTCAGCTGCCAGGACAGGGCAGATTTGGATGCACAACTCTTTTCATTCAGTATTATGAATTCAGGGAATGAAAGAAAATACTGATTCCTGAGAAGGGATCAAACAAGTTGTCAAACTCAAGACAATGGACAAGAGGCTGTTCTTATGGGTGATATCTCAGATGTTTTTTTGCAACCACTGGACAGTCATTAGTTTGAGAGTAGGTGTGCAAAGATGTTATAAAGCAAAACTCTTCTCCGCGTTTTGTTTCTACGTTCTTCTCCTAGAGTGGTCCTTCAACTTGGTGTTCAAGTAAGATTGGAGAAGTGTTTTTGTTTTGTTTTGTTTTTGCAGGAAAAAAATATCTTGAAAGTTCTAGACCAGTGTAAGAATTTTTTCTAACTGGCCAGGAAAGCACATCTGAAAAGCTTCCAGAAACAGGCAGATAGATGGCCAGCAACCCAACTGCTATAGAGGAAGTGTTTTCTCCAAATAAAGCATTGGTCAAATAACTACAGTCATAGGTCTTCATGACTGTGAAAAATCTGGAAGAGAAGATGTATGAGGAGCTGTTGAGGTGCCTGGGTGTGCTCAGCGCAGAGCAGAGGAGCTGAGAGGAGGCTTGATGGCAGCTCAGCTCCTCACAGGGAGCAGAGGGGCAGCTGAGCTCTGTGTGACAGCCACAGGGCCCGAGGGAACGGCATGGAGCTGTCAGGGGAGGGGCAGCTGTGGGTTAGGGACAGGGTCTGCACCACAGGGCGGTGGGCATGGAATGGGCTTCCCAGGGCTGTGGGCATGGCTCCAAGTGCTGTAATTCATGGAGTGTTTGGGCAGCACTCTATCACACAGGATTTGATTTTTGGGTGTTCTTGTATAAAGCCAGGAATTGGACTCGGTGATCCTGGTGGGTCCTTTCCAAATCATGTTCTATGACTCTATAATCCGTGGAAAAAATGACGCTGGTATTATGACCGGATCATCCAGAGAAATTGCATAGGAATAGATGTTTTGCAATTCTTGTCTATGTAAACTGTGACCTCTCAAAAGAGGTTTCAAATATTTACGCAAAAAATTGAATTGAACTTGAGATTGATTGAAAATAGGTTTTAGTCACTCTGAGTTGCAAAATTTGCTAAGCTATGAACAACCTTGAGACGAGAAATGTTTTTTCTTTTTGCATTTTGAAGAATCATGTAATTTGTGGAAAAAGAGAATGTTCCACAGCAATAATGATAATGTAAAACTTAAATGTTAGTGATCAAAATAGATCCACAAAAATGGCTGTTATAATTACAGCCAGCCAGAACTGAACATTATTAGTTTCTAAGAAATCTTACGTCAAAATCAGAGGAGCAGATGTTGCCCGAGAAGTTACCTCCTATCATTACTTGTTTGAGATCTCATTGTTGTGATACAATCATAGGAAAATGTAGCAACACTTTGGAAAACTGAAAAATGTTGGATAAGCGCAGAAACGGAATGTGCTAGATTCTGATTTATTAACGATCGGATTAAAGAAAACCAGTCAGTTGATCATAAGTGAAAAGAGCAAAGAAACTTGAAAATTCGTCTTTGGAAGGAAGTTCGGGAAGGCAAAATGAACTGTACTCTCCTGGGATCTTCAAGGTTTGATGTGACATCACATGTTAGAGGTTCTCCAGCCCCTGCCATAATGACTGGAAGTCACTTGTGCCCCCTCTGAAGGCCATGGTACCGGTTGCTTTCCTACCCTGTATTGTTTAATTGAGATGCCACTCTTCCCTTGTGGCTACCATACAAGACATGCCAGGGAGCTGGGACACACTCTGTTGCACCTTTCAAGTGAATAATGTTCTATTATTATCCAGTTAATTTAAACCAAAACAGCATAAGGTAAAAATACAAAGGTAAGCATTTCCTCATAAAATACATAAAGGAAAAAATAATTCAAAATATGAATTTAATCTAGCCACAGTAAAGTTACATAAAGTCTCTGCTTCTATGATTTAACTTACCTCCTTACTTCTAGGCTTTCTGCATGCCTGTCTTGTGCCTGGTGTCAGGCTTTCAAGCCTTCCAGGCAGTCTTCTCTTCAAAGTCTAGTAGTTGCAATTAAAGACAGACTGACTCTCCTCTTAATTAGAGTTCATTTGCCTTTTAGAGATATGCAAATTGTCTCTTTCTGTCTCTTTCATTACTTATTCCTTTCTGCCTTTCCTTGTTTTTCTTAATTCTCTTTCCTTCGTGCACTCTGCTTTTTTCTCCTTCACTGCTTGTCTCTCTGTTTTAAACAGATGGATTTACCTTGAAAATTTAATTGTTTAATTAATTATTTGCAAACTGTTGGTTGAAAATATGAAGTATATACTCTTCTACCTTTCTTTAATGAGTCCAGGAAAGCACAAAGTATGATCTTCTCCATATATGGAATGATAAGATTCTTGTTTAATATCAGGAATCTCTGAGAATCCAAATTGCCAGAGCTTTAAAAGATGTAGAATGGGAAACGAGTTAAAATCTTTGCTTCTCTATTTTCTCAGGCTGCAATTACTAAAAAGCAAAAGCAAAAAAAAAAAAAAAAAAGAGAGTGTTGGTTGCAACCTAGCAAATCGTGGTTGTTTACAGTTTTGGAAAGAAATGCTAATACTGGCTTAGTTTAGTACTCTTCTGTTGAAAACAGACGGTTTTCTAACTTGGAGTTTAGACTCAAAGTGCAGGATGCTTCAAGAAGAGGAGAAATCTATAATATGTTCTTTTTAATTAACACACATCAAAGAAGAAAGAAAGAAAGGTTGTCATTGAGCAGGACAAGAAGACTCTCGAGCACATTAGATATGATTAGGCGTAAATACATATTTAGAACTTCTGCAGTGTGCATTTGTGCACGTTGATATACTACTGCAGAGGTAAGTCGGAGCCAGTGCCTTTAAGGATTAAAGTTAACATTTTAGTATTTATTAAGGTTGTTACTAATACTCCTGTGCTTGTTTCAGGAAGCCTTTTGTTTTGGGAATAAATATAATTTCTGGTTTGAGGGCAGTTGCAAGAATGATGGATTTTTATAACACAATTCTAAATGATGTGATAAAAAAGAAATGATTTTGCTATGAGATGGAGTTCTCAGCAGTTCTCAAAGCTGAGGAATGTGGCTTTCACTGCTCGCACAAGAGGAAGTTAGTGGTCAGGGGAAAACATGCATCTCAGCATGGATCTTTAAATACAGAAATAATTAGAAGGGCAGCTCATGAAAAGACTGGAAAAATGCAGTTTAATGATTAAATAAGGCTGAAATAGAGCTGGCATTGCTGGAACCCTAATTAAAATTCTCTAAGCGAGAAACAGAGAAACTGTTTATTGAAAGAGATATTTACTCAGGTACAGAAATGATCAACTCTTGTAATTTGATAATTAAAAAACCTCCTGCTTTGTTTAATTGGTTGTAGGAGAGATGTTCAGATCAATCAAAATTTACCAAAGGCAGGATCATACTAATAAAATAGTAGGTGATTACAGGATGGTTTGTCAAAATGTCACCTAGAAATATCAAGTTTTGTTTCATTCTTTTTTTTTTTTTTTTAAATCACACTGATATTACAAGGTGATGGTTCTTAAAGATGCTCAGTATTTGCAATGTAGGATGCTGCATTTCTTTCTGCTGAGTTTCTAGATAATAAGAACACATTGTGTGCCACTCTACTCCTCATTGATGGGTCTCAGTAAAGGAACCTGCCGTCTCATCTGTGTGAGGTACTGAAGGGATCAAAAAAATGTGGATTTTGAAACAACCTCCTGTTTGCAGTTGAAAAATTTCATTCTTTTTCGACGGATTACCTTTGATCTTTTAAGGACAGATAATGGTAACAGTAAAGAAAGCAGATAATCCTGCCACTAGTTACACAAACATTGAAAAGGTTGCTACTAATCTGAATCTATATGTATATACACATATATAAATGTATGTTAAGTTGACTTGACAAGAACTGATTGGATTCTAGCCTATCCCTATGGACCTGTTAGAACCATGTGGATGCCCAGTAATTAGCATGGCTGAGAACATTGCTAGAGGAGCTGAGGTTAGCTGATAAAACAGATCACTCCCAAAAAAATAACTGGTAGATGCTTGAGAATTGGTAGGCATATCATCTGAGCTTCCTGCAATGGTACTTCTCTGAGGGATTATAGAGAATCAGAGAGTACTCAGTTGAAATTTTAACGTAATGAGATTTTTATGAACAACTGATGAAAAATACCTGACAGAAAAGTGGAAAAGTTGTATGAGCAGCTGGAATTTGTTAGGCTAAGTTTTCTTTTTGTGGCATATATCAACAGTTCTTCTCAAACTGAGTCTTGAAAACTCAAGGATACTGAGGGAAGCTGCTAAGAAATCACAGATTCTTAGAAAGTTCTGAATCATTCTAAAGGATAAAAAAAAAATTATAAAAACTCTAAAAAAAAAAAAAAAAAAGAATCTAATTCAAGTTGTCTCACATATTTCTATAATTAGCTTAATTCCATCAGAGTGAGGAAGTAGAAAATGTGTAACTACTGGGCAGTGTACAGTTAAACTACCTCTTGTTGCTACTAGCAATGCAACTGTTTCAGGAAACTGTGCATTTCCTCCAGCAGTCAGGAATTACAGATCTGTGCAAGAAATAAGTTTGTGTACTGAAAATCAGCTTTCTGGTTACTGCGTTTACTGACAGATATGCCCCAAAAGCAGAATAACTCTGGAGGAAGTAATGTATAAGCAATGTTTTAGACCACCATTTTGACAACAAAGTCAAGATAACTTGCAGTAGGTAGCACAGCAAGAAGCTGTTGTGACTAAGAGATTAAGAGTGTGTGTCTGTGCTTGGGGTCATCTCCTCCCTGCCTCGGTTTCCTCTTCACTCTGTGGTTACAGTTTGGTGCTTTTTGCATGATGCTACAAAATGAATTAAAATGTTTATGTTGTCTCTGATGAGTACATGGCATTTGTGCTTTTGTTTAAATACCTGTTTTGATCACAGATATTTTCCTACAGGAAGATCTTTAAACGATTCATATATAGAAAATATTATGTGTCACCATGGTATTTATCTGTGCATTATTTTGTTCAATCAAATAATTACTTACCTACCTCTAGATTATTCTTCCTCAGATTAAAACTGCCTTTGTTTCAAGCATTTTCATTTGACTACAGTGGAATTAGTTATGATGAACATTACTACTCAGAGATGAACATGACTACTTAATCTTGCTGTTCTACAGCTTATTTAAGAAGAATCTTATTTATTTATTTATACAATGGAATAAATGTTAGAAGAACTTTTTTTCAGTTGTGTGCATATGAAGTTCTTTGTGATACAGCTAGGAGTGGATGTTTTCTAGCATCATTGTTTATATGTTTAATAAACAGGGAGTATCATTGCAGAGGTATTTTATTGTTTTACTTTGTAATTTTTTTAAGGCCATACTTGATTCTAGCATATTTTGCTGAGGCAATAGTTTTCAAAGACCAAGACTGGCAAAAATGTTTTCTAAGCGAGTACCCAGGGAAAGAGCACTAACCATTATTGTTAAAGATCCTGCATTGGCAGGAAGGATGGCAGATAAACTGGAACGCACTGGTATTTTAATTCAGTTAAATTGAAATGTAAGGCATCCAAAAGATTTTTTTTTTAGCTTTTTAGGAAACTAGCACTTGGATTCATACTCAGCTGCAGTGGCACTATGCAGTACCACCTATTACTGGTGCCAGTTCTAGTAAGAGTGTGCAAAAAGTTATTAAATATCTGTAGTAACATTTGGTCTGGAAAATAAAGCCCTTGTCCAAATGAATGTCTTCTCTCTTTGTTATGGAGACAGTATACTGAGAGCTTTGACTAATGCATTATTCTTCTGTTGTGTTTAACACTTTCACTCTTTTTTTCTTTCATATTTAATCTGTTTGTTTATTTTTTTCTATTTCCTCTTGTATTTTATACTTTAAGTGTAATAAGACTCCATGTGATAAGATAAAGCATTTGTAAACATTGCTTTCCAACTACAGTGGAGAGAGAGAGTGGAAGAGGTTTAGTTTGTGTTCTATAATGTTAGCTATAGCTGCTAGGACAGTGACTCAAATATATGGGTGGATATATGTGCGTTGGGTCTAACACACTTATTTCTCCCAGAGCCTGCCATTCTTATGTCATTGAACTGAGCAGGAACAGTTTACAATCCAGCATGTGAAACACACCATTTACAGATCTAGTTCACAGTTAAGTACACTAGAGGGGGCTCTATTTATCAATATTTTTAACCCTTATAGGTGAGGGGCTAGACATGAGTCACTTGCTGTCTTTATGTTCCTTTTCCAGGTGGCATTATATCAGGAAGGAGCAATTCTGAGTTGCAATTGGAGCTCATTGAAGCCCCATTTGTCACAAAACTAGGAGGTTTGGTTGCAAATCAGGCTTGGTGTATTCTGTCACTGGAAAACACAGACTTGTCATGCTGTATGGACTAGGAAAAGTGTGGAAAAGCAAATTCCACAGTTTATATGATATAATAAAATTTTTAGGATTCTTAAAGGGTGGTTATATAATATAACCTAGAGAAGCCTCAATATTTAAACCTACTTCAGATGGGGAGAAAATAGATTTCTGTATTAGAATTTTGGGGTAGAATCAGGTGCTGCGGAGTAGCAAAATGTGACCAACAAAACAGTGCTTCTTCAAGATTCCAACTACGTCTTTTGTAATTCCTTATCTGAGACCTGGGGTCAAGCACAATCAAAAGTGTTAAAAAGTTCTACATTGTAAGTTTTTAGGAATTTTTCAGGCTAGCAGGGCAAGGAGGGAAGTGTGTCTTTCTGTTAAGATGTTATATTCAATACATTTATCTTATTTGTGTGATTGAAAAAACAACCATACAAAAAAAAAACTGTCACTGAAAAAAAAGTGTATACTCAGAATTGAGAACTGTGAGAAGTATTCTTGTCCTTACTTCTGGGGAGTGAGAATATGCCTTGTTTTCTTCTATATTTATTGAATACTAGATCTATCAGGACCCTAAGCTTCTGTTTTTATCTCATGTAAGGAATTGTTCTTATTTAAATAAGAACTGTAGGTATCTATGTCCTTTATATTTTATTTTTGATGACTCAATAAAATGTGGATTTGTATTTTGAATTAATTTTTTTCTGTTGCTATGTCCAAACTATGTAATTATAGATGTTAGTTTTACCTAGAGATCATCTGCTAAGAAGGTAAGTGCAGCAGTTTCTCATTATTGTGTGAGGCAGGGATAAACAAGTTGACTGAAAGAAAGTAGTCAGTTAAGGCAACTAAATCAATATGTTTTCTCTGCTTAAATTTAGTTTGGACATATTACTGTCCGAAAGTAAATGTATAAATTAAGTTGAATTAAATGCTGATTTTTTTGGAAAGGTTCTCTACATTTCTCTGCTGCCTGTTCCCCTCAGCCCTCCTTCCACAAGTAAAAAAGCATTAATTACATAAATGTACTGTCAATTCTAGTGTCCTTTAGAGAAGTTCCTATAAAATGATTTTACTCTTTTTTATCTCACTAGCACTATCCTCAAAGTGATACAATTGGAAAATCCCATCTGTGCATATCATCAGCTGCCTGTTCAACTACTTCACTCAAATTGATTTTGGTTATATCTATCAACCTCAGTGTTAGTGCAGTTCCTGAGGAGGTGGTTAACCTTAACATCAGTTACTGGCAGGAATTTAAATTACCATTGTTCACAGGATACTAGGACAGATTATTTTATGGGAATATTTTAGGCTTACTTGTATTAATACTGAAAAATATGTCCAAAGTCATAGTTTTGGGCTTACAAAAGCTATGTTCTGAACAAGATAGAAGTCCTTGAAAAATTAATGTAATATTAATATTTCAATTACTTTGAAATACATTTAATAGATCTAAATTAATAGATCTGAATTAATATCAGATCAGGCATCTCACTACTCACTGAGAAGATATAAATCTCTAGGAAAGGAGAAGTTTAATAATGAATATTTGAAGAAAGAGATGAAAAACCTCAGTTACTGATTTTATTGAAATGACATTGATCAGGAGTCAGCTGCTAATCAGCTGACAGTTGTCCTTTCATCATCTGAGGTGGGGTTGCCTCCTTCTTCTGGATAAACCAGAAATGAACCTCATGGCAGACCATTTCTTCTAAAATTGAATGAACCAAAACCATCTGTAGATATCAGCTACTAGAAAATCACAAATTTGAATAATTTTATTTCACTAAGTCTCACTTCATAGATCTGGCAGTGAAGCAATATTTTATCAGTACTATGAGTCAGGTAGTCTCCTATCTTATCTTTTGAGCTTGTAATAACCACGGGTTGTAAAGGCAAAAGAGAAATTAGATGGCACAAATGATCCCCTTTTTCTTTATGATAATCTTTTTCTAACTTGTTGAAAAGCTCATATAATGGAATTATTTCTTTGCTTTTTTATATGTTTACTAAAAAACCAAACTATTACAATGATGAGATTTTAAGGCATATTACCAGTGAAGGTGATGTCATGTTGTAAAAAGTAAGACAGTTAAACATGGGGTGAATTAATAAAACTATTTAAAATAGATTTTAAAAAATATCAACAATTCTGGGTTTTTCATTTGCTTAAAGGAAAATTTAAAGGCTGATTTACAGAAGATTGTTTAAGTAGAGGTCTTGATTATTATGTTTGGATTGAAATAAAATGTGAACTAGCAATTCATTCATGTTTACTGGAATTCATTTCCAAAGAACCTTCAACAAAAATAATACATTGAAAAAGGCAGCATAGCAAATTTTATGAAAAATCTGCATAGAGTTTGATAAGAAAAAAATGTAAACATCTGCATCAAACTACATACATCTCTGGGAGGAAGCTAAACAGTAATGAGGCTCACCCAAAGGGATGACAGAGATGTAATCTGACACATACTAAGAAGTCTCCCTCTGCAGAGGCCTTTAAAAGAAAATGTGTTTCCTCTCATTCTCTCAAGATTATACAATATTTAGAAACAGTCAGCAGTTCCAGCTTTAGTACTTCCAGTTGGTCCCTATTGTAGGTTAGTCATGTATTATTTAAGGTTTGTAATGCTAGTATAGCAAAACTGTGAAACAAATTTTCAGGATAAAAAGTAGCTAATGTAGGCTTGAATGTTAATGTAGGCAGAACTGTACAAAAGATTCAGCTTGAAACTGAAAATGCTCAGAATTAGTCTTTAACTTCTTGACAGCTTAGATGTATTAAACTGAGGAACCACGTCCCGAGGGGAGCAATGAAAATTCAAATATGTGGTAGATTTAAAAGTAGGTTTGGAAAATACTTAGCAGCTCCATAAGAGCAAACAATACTGACTTGGCAAGCAGAATGTCTACATAAATGTCACCCAAAATGCCATCTCATAATCTTGGGGAATATAGTTTCTGCTAAGATGGGTCCCAGCATACATCTTTTCCTCAGTTATGAGTGAGTATAGCAGTTGTGAGACTACTGCGGTTTCAAAACAGCAAAGATAAAATTGACCAAATCATATGAAATGAAGGACTTTTTTGCAAGTGTGAAAAAAAACTTGCAGAATCTGGCAGTCTTTTGTTTCTTTCACTCCCTCTGAGTCATAGAGAACTTCTTTTGCTTGTTTGTACTTGAAGGTCCTCTAACTTGGGATTTTTTTCTGTTCTCCCATGTTTGCCTCTGTTATGATTTGATAATCCATTTGTGAAACACTGGATATACATTCACAGGAATAATATATAGCATTCCCATAGGCAGGACATTGAAACTTTTTTATTTTACACCATCTGCATGGCAATGAGATTAATCACTGACACACTCTTCTGAATGACCTTTCCTGAACAGGATATATATAAAATGACTTTGTTAAGTTGTTCCATGATCTTGTCATCCTACCTGTCTCTCTGTGATAAACCTGTGAGTTCTATTCTCTCTGCAACTCCTTGGGAGCAGCAAAGCATGGGTAGATTTAAGTTGAATAGTTGAAACTTCCTGATTTAATTTTAGGGGTGGCTTGAGATCGTCACTGTTTGTCCACAGTATAACTGTGCCCTGTCAGGGAGAGCAAAGCTATCACTTTCTTTCGCCTGACACCAAAAACCAGTTTTTTTTTTCATACAGTCCCATAAAAAACACCAACAGTTTCCCTGCAATAAGTTCAACTGCCAGGTCATGTCAGCTAAGACTTCTGCAATTTTTTTACACACTTTTGCTATTGTAGCTTTTCAGGTTAGTTCCCCATTTCTAATGTACATCATAATGCAATTATATCTCCAGTCTTTTTACATCTTTACATCTCTTTTTTTTTTTTTTTCCCTTATGCACCCCAAAATGCCCTCTTCTGCAATTTTGATAGGGATGAAGCTTGCTTATAGCATTTTTGACAATCTGAAATCAGCAAAATTTTTTCTAATATGTTGGCAGTGTGACATGAATCACTTCAGAGAGTCCTGGCACAGTATGTAACCCTAAAAAATCTAATGCTTAATCCTTGTCTGTGACAGAGGACTTACCTGCTATAGTTTTACTTATTGCCTTCAGCTGAAACTCTGGAAGCATCAACAAAAAATAACAATTTTAATGTCTTGTCTGTACATTTGTGTATTCCAGGCAACCTTAGAAGTCTTTTCATAGTTATCAAACCAAATGTTGATTATAATAAGAAATACATTTTTTTTGTAGGTTGAGGCAATATTTTTTCTTTCTTAGATTAGCCTCAATAATTGAAAAAAGAAAATAGAAGTCCTTCTTAGGTTTGGTGTAGAAGCAACAGACTTTAAATATGAGTTGATAACACCTGCTTGTTTTAATTTGTATTGGTTTCTCTTTCCATTTGGGCTAACTTACTGGCTAGCAGAAGCAGAAAAAAGAAAACAGAAATGAAAAAGAAGATTTTTCCCTCTTGAACTACTTGTTTGCTTTGACTTTGGTTCATTCTCCTACTTGTCTGCTTTATTCACTCCTCCATTGTGCTGGCATTTTGTGGGATTGCAGCAGATTCAATTCTTTAACCTTTCCAACCCATCCTGCAATTCCCTTTTTTTTTTTTTTCATGCAAAGTTTTTTCTTTACTATTTTAATTAAGTGAATCAGTTTGTCTTGTGATCACATCAACACCACCGCTTGTTCTAAGTGAGCTGTAGGAGTGTGGAATAGTGCAGATGGAAGGGAAAATCAAAACTTTCTCATGTGAGAATCAGAAAGCTGTTCAGTTTAACCCACTCTACAAAACCATATCTTGAAATATGGATAAATAGATTTTTTTCTCCCAGAGTTAGTAGAAATATTTTTAAATTTTACAGACATAAATTTTGCCATATATTCGGGATAAATTTAAGGAGTAAATACACTGGTTTATGGGATAGGTAAATAAAAATATGGGAACCACCACTTGAAGCACAGACCAGCTGCCAAAAATGGAAATAAATGGAGGTGCTGAAAGGGTTTTCCCAAAGACACATATTAAAATGGGCACTGTGCCAATATTCCAATATTTGCTGGAGTTACTTGTATGACAGACGAGGAAAATTACTTACACATGGAAAACATCAAGGAAGATATGGAGACATATAAGGCCTTATCCTGTGACCCAGTGCTTAGCTACTAGAGAGCAGAGTGATAGCAAAAATGAGATTTGGGATTCTGAGCCATGATGGTTGTTTTAATTTCTTAATGATTAAAGGAAGAAGGTATTATTTAAATATTTTATAAATAAAGAATATTTTTTCATGAAAACATTATGTTTACCTACCAGAGAAAAAAACAATGGATAATTACTTATTTTTAAAAAAGGGTAAATTTTAATCATGGATAGAACTGTAGACTCAAACCATGGTAACTCATGTTTCTTTGTTTTTTTCCTGACATGACTTCCAGGAAAGCACAGATAGTCTATTATTTCAGAATTTGCTTATCTGATCCTTGTCATCAAGTGATTCCTGAAAATTTCATCTTTGAATTTTTTTTCATAGAGAAAATTGCATAAGGGAAGATGTAAACATTTTTTTCCTCTCACTCTTCTAATTGCCTGACAAAGCAGTTCTGTTTATTCCTTCATGTACATACATTTGACTACAATGTTGAATGAGTAGAGCAGAAAAAATTTAACGAGAAAAGTAAATGGCATTGAAAGTGTTTCTGTTGGCACTTTGTTTTTAAAATGCTTTCTGCTTTCCCTTAGATGATAACAAATATTTTTGAAATGGGGAATGTGCTCATTTTTTAAATAATAGTTTTCTTTCAGAATTTCAAGGATTTTTATTTTTTTCTGATGATTCCTTGTCTCTCTTGGATTTTTCTTTTATCCTAAAGATGAAGCTACATTTTATGAAAAAAGCAACAGAGACAAACTGAAGATTTTAAATGCTCTTTCCATGCTTTTACCTTCCTTTTCTATCTTCTGGAAAATTAATTCATTTCTAAAACTACTTCTACCTGGTTCTTTATATACTTCTACCTCATCCTTATATTGTTTTGTAGTTGCTATTTTTAAGATTTGCTCTTTTTACTATTCTGGGAGGAAATCCCTCTTTGTAATTTCATTTTCATTAGACTTGTCTCTTTCTAATGGAAAAGTGAAAATAAGTATGAAAAAAAATCCCTTTTATTCTCCTATTATCCCAAAATTAGAAAAAAAAAAAAATAAAATCACACTCTTTCACAAATCCATTTTGCATAATTTCTACTCAGCCAGATTTTATAACTGAAAAAGAATCTTTTCTGACTTCCCATTTACTCTGCCTTTAGTATAACCAAGGTAGTTCAGTATGTCCTACATGCGTAGCACTTAACATAGTGGGATTTGGATGATTCAGAACACGAGTTACGATAGAGGTGAACAGTTAATAAATGAAACAACAGTGGGAAATGCAATCATTTTATTTTGCAGTAGAAAAAAAAAAAAAACCAGAAATACTGAAGCAGAAGCTGCTTATTTAAAATGCATTTAACTATTTAAGTAAAAAATCCGTAATGCTTGAAATAAATTACATAAATATCTTTATTTTTGTTTTTAACCTAAAAATTCGGAGGAGTGGGTATTACAAACCACTTCACATTTACATGAACATTATACCCTTGCTTTGAAAGAAGGGCCATGAATTTGTACTTATGATTCTAATTGCAGAGAACTGAAGAAGAACCTGGAACTGATGTTTTTTCTTATCAAATAAGCATACGCAATAATTTAATGTCTAATTGTACCTGACAAATTAACAAATCACGTTTTCTTTTCATAAAAACATCTTGTGGGGCTAACAATTATTCTCATATGGAAAAAGACTAACAAATGTTTGTGTAAATTTTTATTCAATATTATTCTACTTCAGGTTTAGTTAGAAGCACTAGTACCTATTTTAGGGTGCTAGTATGAATACTGCGTTCTGTTTCTACTCAGATCCACTCTGCTTTGCCCTTTGCCCGATTGTGTTCTGTCAACAAAGACCTCGTTTTTTTCCACTCAAAGCAGCTTCCTGCTATTCATGAAAGCACTTCTTTCAGCTAGTACCTTTATATTCATTTTTCTCAAATAATTGATATAGAGCATGGACTTCCTTTGAACAGCAGAGAGCAGAACTAGGAGAACATTGATAAACGCCTCTGACACTGTAGCTAAAATGAAGCAAAACATGAAGGCTCTCCAGCACAAGTTCTTCTACTCGTTTACATAAGCCCATCATATGAATTAAGGAACAAAACTCCTTCAGTTAAAAGTATACTTTTGACTGACATTGTATCTTCCTTTTATCAATTAGACAGGGATATTTCATGAAAAGAATACACAATGTATGACATCGTATTTAGTAAGGACTGGGAGTAAAGATGATCATACGTCATGGCCATCAATATATATTGACAGAATTTAGAGATCAGATAAACTGCATACAACTTAATTCAAAAGCTCCATATTTTTAAACTAAGTGCTGCAATAATGAGTTGGAACAGCAATCCTGTAAAAGAAGTGTACAGTAAGAAACTGTATATGCTTATATTAACCTACATAAGTAAGTTGTACTTATTATCCTTAAAGTAAGTACAACACAGAACATATAAGCCTTTGCAAAAACACAACTTTTAGGACCTCAATCAGTGACTTTCTGTTGCCATTGGTTGCCTTTTTTTTCTCTGAATCACAAAAGACTATTATCACAGAAGGCTCAAGATTATTCCACACAGTTCTGGGATAATTTTATTCTTTTCAAGTCTGAGCTTCACATCTGGAGAAAATTAAGCTAAAGGTCTTGGCCAAAAATCCATGACAATAAAATAATAAGATACAAAAAAGTAATAGTGATTCTTAGAAAAGTGCCAAAGAACCATTCTGTATGTGCTGTATGCACAATCAATTTAGAATCTGGATAAATTTATGTATGTGACAGAGATGTGAAATTTATTAAGGAAAGTTGGAAAGTAGTAAAACTGGAAATCTATTACATAGTTAGTGAAATTCATCTGTTTAGCTGATAAACCGTTTAATAAGAGATCCATTTTTTCCTGTAATATTTAGCATATTGTTTTCCTCTTATTTTTCAGGAGATGATGTCTGTAGAAACAGGGTGTCTGAAAACAATATATTCAAGCTGAAGGGCAAGCCATAAATATGATGAAATGGAAAAAAAGAGTAAGAAACTACACTATTTGAACTCTAGCTGTATATTATAGTGTGACATTTAAAGTATGCCTATTTCTGAAAATCCCAGAAGTGAACAATTTAATTTGGAAAAATAATTAAACTCCCTAGATATTGATTACAAGATGTCCCAGCAGATGTCTCAAGTATTTTGAGAACAAGCACAATAAATATGTTCTGAATTTTTTATTTTTTTCTTATTTTATTTCCTGGTGCTTTATTTCTTCCTGATGAAGCCAAATAGATTGTTTTCTCTTAAGAGCTTCCTCTTTTCCTCTAATTTAAATATATTACTCCAAAAGTAATGCCTCCTATTTTATTGTACTCATCCATGACATCAGAGGCAGATGTTGATGGTATGGCAGTAGAAGTTGAACTTTCCCACCATTATTCCATTTCGTGTTGTTGCCATGTGACAACTGGCAGCAGAGAAGCAGTCTAACAAAATGGCATCTTATGTGGAAGTGTGCATGAAGCAAAAATGTGGAACTAAATTCCTTCATGCAGAGAATATGGCACTCATCATCAATGCCTGTTGAATGTTTCTGGAAACCAGCCAGTAGATGTGAGCATGTTTGGTGCATTGGGTCATCGCAACTGGTGTAGATTTTTATGAGCATGGCATGCATTGTTCATCACTGGCAAAAAATACATAATTAGTGGTGGAAGCTATGTTGAAAAATAGTCTTTTGTAGCTTAATATTTGCTCTATCAAATATTGTTATTTTGCTCTCTGTATCTGTTGCAGTTTTCACTGAAATAAATAGGAGCCATTACTTTCAGAGCGATTTCTGTATTTATATTATGCTACATTTGGAAGAGTAATGCATGTAAGAACTAAAGTCAAAATATGTTCTGTCATTATCTGTGGGAGGAATTCATTTTCAGGAAGATTTTCATGAGCAAGGGGAAAAATATGACCATTTTTAAGGCAGTTATTTGTAATGCCTCATGTATACACACAGATAGTACGAATGAGTAGTTGGAAAGCCAGACTTTCATTTGTTAAAAGACTTTATAATCATAACTGGATATAAAATACTGAGAGGAAAAAAAGATCAAAAAATGTAAATACAATGAAATAATTAATAGACGCTTTATTATTAGATTATACATTTCTAGAATGTGGCTGAGTACAATAGTCAAATACGTTTTTCTTTTTATATCAGGATCTGTGGAAAAGTTCGTTTAGCAATTTAAATAGGCTCATGGATCTTATTAAGAAAACTTGTTTTTGATTGATACAATGTCCTCTAAAAGAGAATTCAAGCTGATTCTACAGACCATTGAAGTCAAGCCATTCAGTGCCAGTACTGGAGAATATAAAGCAAAAATTTATGCTACATTGAAGCTATAAACCTGACAGGTTTTAAGTAAAAGTTATAGGGAAGAGTAATATGATAGAAGTCTGAATAGCTAATCATTATGGACTCAGTATGACTTGAAAATGAGCTACAGGGAGAAGCATTAGTTAATCACAGCACATAGGCACTGTCAGCAGCAGGAAAATGAGATTTTTTTTTTCTTTTTTTTACTGTGAAATCATTGAAGTGAGAATTAGCTCACGGTTTACAACAAAGATGATGATAGTCATTTCTGTGAAGTAGTTTTTAACTCTTCCACTCAAGTGGCAGAAAAAGCTTATACACACAGAACTGAATTTTCAAAGAGATCTTAGTTTTGATTTAACTCAGTTTACTCTGTTTACTTGTGGTCAGTTGTTTTGTAGTTCGGTTTCAATAGCAACAGATATAAGCCATAGATCACAGCCTTTGAGAAAAGTTCTGCTTAGGAATTTTAACATCTTGGCTAGGATTTTCAAAGTATGCTGTGAGTACAAGCTCTAAGAGTAAGAGTGGTGGGTGATAGAGGTTGGAGATTCCCTCCTGCAAGTACTAAGCCTTGTCCAGCCCTGTGAAAGCTTTTGTTGCTTACCCACATTGGAGCTGCTGATGCTGCAAAGGGAGCAAACAGAACTAAGTACAGAGCCCATAGGGAGATACCTGAGGTTTGGTGTTACTCCTGTCCTTTCTACACGTGAAGACTTGTCTTCCTGGTTTGCCTCACAGACGTTGCTTTAGGTTTTGGTCATAGGTCCTATACAGAAGGAGAAATGTAGCTAAGAAAAGGGATCTCTATCTGGAAATCTAGAGTTTGATATTGCCCCAAAAAATTGTAATTTCATAAGAATAGGATGTCTTACAGTTTTACACCTAGAAGTGTTAAAGACATTTTTAACTCCATCAGAAATAGGAGAACAGCTTTGGAAGAATTTATACATGAGATTAATATGAATTACTGGAAATTTGCTTATCAAAATTCTTATAATTCGTTTTTGTGCAGAAATTAAGAGATGGTCTGTGCATTTCACATGTATGGCAATAAATCATTTTGATACCTAAAATTTATTGCCTAAGCCAAGCGCTTAAGCCTGAAAGGCTAAAATGTCAGAAAGCAAACAAAAAACAAGCAAGCAAACAAAAACAGAAAGGCTTTTACTCTCTGTTCCTCCAATAATTTCTGGTTACAACCTAAACAAATATAGATTATTGCACATGATTTTTGTTGCTTTGCATGTAATTAAGAATATATTTATGGACTGTGATACAAAAATTCCATATAGGGCTAACACACATCCTGGAAGTGTCGTAGATAGTTCCTCTTAATGATTTATTATGGCTACTAACAGTATACCACACTGACCTGTGGTTTGCATCGAACACCAACTGCCATCTGCTCTGATGTATCATCTACTAACATAATTGCCTCCAGATACGATAACGCATTTAGTTGAGAGCAGCAAGGCATTTCCTGTTTAAGGTATTCCAGGTTAAGGAAACTTGTGAAATGATTAGAAATAACAGGCAGCTAGGTGGAACTGAATTTTCCCTTGTGAATTTTAATGAGATCAAAGAAAACAAAAATACTAAGAATCTGTAAATATTTTAATTTCCTTTCCACAAGTTGTAGATTACCTGGTTTAGATGGAAAACAAAATGCTACAGTAAAATGAGAAGTTCATAGTTGTGGCATGTCTGAGTTATACGAACAAACAAATTGTTTCTTACAAGTGTATATTCACACAATACAGATATGATCCTAGTATTTTATTTAAGTATTCTCTAATGGTGATTGATTTACTTGTTCTTCATGCATTAATAATTAGTTTAAGATAAAAACATTGAAAGCAGGTCAGTGTGAACCAAAGGATATTGCTGATTGACCCAAAACTCAAGTGCAAGCTTTGTTTTAACTCAGGTCAAATGTGCTGATGAATGAATATGAGCCAGACACCAGATTTGTTTGCTTGGTTTTTTTTTTTTTTTTTTTTTTGGTATTTTTTTGAGAAAGTTCAAGCTATTGCTAAGAGGAAAAGTGAAATGTGTGGAAACTTAAGATTGCATGGTTTGTTGTGGTAAACCAAGCTTTTACCTTTTAGTGATTTTTTTCCTTTTCCTTTGAAGTTAATTTTGAGGTGGGAAGGAAATGCATTACAAAATGATATTGTAGGTTATTTACATTCCAAGTCTAAAATAAAAATAAATGGAGAATGCAACTTAAGGTTTCCATAGAAATAGTAATTTACCAGAACTGTGGATTTGAAGTGATGCACATATATATATATATCATAGATATATCTTGTATATATGTACAATAAAATCAAAGTATCATAGAATGGTTGTGGTTGGAAGAGACCATAAATATTATCTAGTTCAAACACGTCTACAATGGGGGGGACACTCTAGATAATGTTGCCCAAACTCTCATTCAGCCTGGCCTTGAATGCTTCCAGGGGTGGAGCATCCACAACTTCTCTGAGCTATCTATTCTAGAGCTTCTTCATTCTCATACTAAAAACTTTTTTCTTTTTGTCTGATCTAAATCTACTCTCCTTAAATTTTTAAAGTTATATTTATAAATACAAAAATGTTTGACTGTCTTAATCCTGTTAACAACAGTTTTAGTCTTAGCTTGTTAGTAAACTGGCTTAGAATCACCAGAATTTACTTAAACTAAGGAAGACATAGGAAGACTGATGTTTAAATTTCATAAACAATCCCTAAAAAAAAAAAAAAAAAAAAAAAAAAGAAAGTAATTTTACAGCCTGGAAACATTAAAGGATGTGGTGGGAAGCCTGTCAATCACAATTAGACCACAGCATCCGATTCCTGCTAACTGTTGTCTCAAGAAAAACAGTTCAGCTATAGTACTCATTTGTTCTGTAAGTAAAGAAAAATCATTTATATTTCAAAGTCTTGAAAGCTGGGAGAATATCGTAAGTCTTTAAGTTACAGAAGAAGGAAAGAAGTTTAGGAAGTCATTTTGCTAAGCAAAGTAATTTGCAACAATAAAAGAGATATTTGGTAGTGTATTATTTTTGCATGTTGAGAATTAGTGATGAAAAAGCGTGAGCTTTCTACAGAAAAATTAAGAGAAAATAAATCATGACATTCTATTAAACACAAAAAAGAATGTTATATTAAGAATGTTATATCTTTCAAAAATGACTTTTTTTTTTTTTTTCTGTTGGAATAATCTTATTCTCAAAACCTGCAAAAATTTAAGAAAAATATTAATTAAAAAGTACCTTAAAGCATTTTGATATAATCTTGTCATAGAATGGTTAAAATACAAATCTGTAATTTAGAATTTACTTTTTTTTTTTTTTTTTTTTTTTTTTTTTAACCTACTGTTGCCAAGTGCTGAATGGAGCAAAGACAAGTTGTTCACCTTTACAGCAAAACCAAAAGAACAGTTAGCATGAGTAAGTTGGACTGTTGTTGCTTAACTAGCTTGCAAATTCTAATAATGATGTATTTTATTAACTATGCCTAAAACAAAGCTAGACTGCACAGCTTGTCCAACATTGCTCATGCCTTTAATACAATAAGTAACTCATAACTGCTCTATATTCAGCGAGTGGGAAAGGAAGCATATTTAGACCATGTATGTAAAATTAACTAGTACAACTTGGATAATGAATAGTGAGTTTTCTAGATGAATATTGCATCCAAAAATTACTTGCAGTAACTAAATGACTGATTTTAAGCAGTACATAAAAAATATCTTACCTTGTTGGTGTTAGTTCACAACAACAAAGAAAAGCTGAATTAATTTAAAAAGTACAATTACACATTCTAAAAACACTGAGAAGTCAGAGTATGATGCTGAAAATTTATATCTCTATATTTTTGTACAGACTGATACTTACAGATACGATTTTTTGAACATATATATATAAATATATATGGCATTATCAGAAGGCTGAAGATAGCAATTTAATAGCCTCATTGACGCAGGCTATTCATATTGATTTCATTTACTTTACCAGAATCCACAATTCTCAATTTAAAACACAGAAGTAGCCCTGAATTTCCTGTGCCACAGTAATTTTCCCATTTTACTACTTCTCTGTATGTATGCACCTAATTATATATTCATGAATACAGAACGTGAGGATACAGGGCAAGAGACACATTAGAATATCCTTTCTCAGTATTTATTTTTAGAATAATTCCATTTCCTAGATAAAAAGAAGACATACGTTTTTTGCCGTTGAGAGTTCCATCAAATGTTCAGATATTCGCATGCTAAAACTACCTCTACTGATGCACTAGTTTAGTAATAACTTAAAAAACTTAATAATACTTAAATAAGTTTATTTTATTATAAAATTAATATTGACTACTAATCGCTATGTTAAATAACTATCTAATATGATTGCTTGTGCCCTGTTTGCTGAAGACTTTTTCATTAACTTCCTTGTCCTCCAGTAACAGTGTTGAGAAAAAGAGATAAAAGGTAATTTAAATAACAAGAATAAGAAGTAAAAACAAAGTGAATATAGTCTCAAAAAATTATACACTGTACTGGGAATTTTATAAATAAAAATAATTAGAAGATGCATGCACTTCATAGGAATTCCATCAAGAAAACTGTATTGTGAGGCAGCAAGGCTTTCATTGGATTTGAAAGTAATCAATTTAATTCATACATTTTCTGTTAATATCTCATTAACAAACTTCTACAATCACAGCTATGTTCATAGAAGGCTGAATTTCTAACCTGAGTAAACTAAAAGCATGCTTGAACTTCAAGATCATAGTATGGCTTAGCACAACAAACTCTATGGGACCTTGACCTGCACACTTGCTCTCCCAGAATCCTGGCTGCTCTAGCTTAACAGGACAATGGAATATATGAAAGCTTACGTATATACAGGCCAGTTTATGAGCATAGCTATCTAAACAGATTGGAACTCATGGACTGCTCTCTAGCACCACCAAGTAATTCTACATAGTACAGGCACAAATCTGGAGGTCATGACCAGATATCCGGTCATTATTGGACCTAAAAAATGAGTTGCAAGATATTCTTTTTTCTTAGCTGATCTTTAAGAAAAGTGAAGAAAGAATTAGAAAGGTAATTAAAGAAAATTAATGGCATTTTGAAAGGACAGGGCAACTAATTATTCTAAGGTTTCCAAATTGAATAGCAACACTTACTTGACAGATAAAAGTTGTGCTCATCTTTGATTGGATTTCTCCAGTGGAGGCACTATTACAGGTAATACAGAAATGTCAGTGATGGGCACAGAAGTGAAGGGCTTAGTTCAGTCCCTGACAGACAGCATACTGAAAGTGTTGTGGTTAAACTCTGGCAGACAGTTTAGTACCGTATAGCCACTCTCTCTTTTCTCCCCCCTCCTCAGCAGGATGGAGTGGAGTGAGAAGAAAATGAAATGTTTTCTCTTTCAACAGTCTCTAGAGTCAGTTAGGTGGCTTTCAGTAGAAGATGGTTGGGCAGTGAAACAGCCTCTGCA
This sequence comes from Centrocercus urophasianus, assembly GCF_019232065.1. Lineage (NCBI taxonomy): Eukaryota > Metazoa > Chordata > Aves > Galliformes > Phasianidae > Centrocercus > Centrocercus urophasianus. The sequence goes on from NW_024885532.1 coordinate 3,178,578, forward strand.
GGGAAGTGGTGGTGGTCCCAAGCCTGACAGAGTTCAAGAAGCTTTTGTATAATACTCTCAGATATAAGGTTTGATTTTAGGTTGGTCCTGTGTGGAGCCAGGAGTTTGACTCAGTAATGCTTGTGGGTCCCCTGCAAATACTCTATGATTCTATGGTTCAAAGGATTATTGCTTCCCCTTTTCCAAATGCTTCCTCTGCTCTTTTGTCCCACAAGATGATGTCATCAATGTATTGCAGATAATCAGGAGCTTCACCCTGTTCCAGTGCAACCTGTATTAGCCCTTAGCAAATAGTAAAACTTTGTAGCTTCTGCTGGGGCAGTTGATTCCAGGTGTACTGGATGTCCCCTCAGTGAAAACAATTTCTGACCTGCACTCTGCTGCAAAAGAGGTTGGGAAAAATGCACTGATTATATTGATTGTGGCATAATCACAGGATTGCCTTTGACTCCAGTATGTATGCTGGCAAAGCAACACCCAGCAGTAATGTGACTTCACTCAGGCCACAACAGTCTCCACTTTCCATCAGACTTTTGCACTGAGCGTATAGGACTGACTATTTTAGGGTGAACAAGTCTTACTGATCACTTATTGGATTTCAGTCAACAGATCGACTCGGAAGGGAATTAAGAATTCTCTGTATGTGTGATATTGCCAGTGATGCCTTGTCATGGTAGAAGTTTGCACCTTCTGTTCTTTTAACCTCATCAACTCCACAATAGAAGAGAGAGACCAGACAAGACAGACAGCTATTTAATCTTCTCTGTGTTCAAAGTAGCTACACCAAAATCCTATTGGCACCCTTTTGGGTTCCTAAATTACCTTAGCCTGAGAAAGTCTACGCTGAGGAATCATGGAGCTTCTGAGCTAATCACAATGGAGTGTTTTTGACACTCCTTCCCAATTAATCTCACTTCAGCTGTTGGATCCCCTGTCACTCAAAAAAAAATAAAGATGGGATCTGACCCTTCATAGCCTGACAGCATTAAGGCACACTGTGCACCAGTGTTCATTAGAGTCCTATCCTGTGTTTCCAGTGCTGCAGACAATTGGATCTACATAGACTAATAAACAAGCTTTTCTTTTCTTCTGCCTATCTGGAAGCAGGCCCCTTCTAGTCCTGGTCAGAATATCTGTCCCTTAATCCTTGCAAATGCAAAGTTGATGTCCCTTCATTAGTGTCAGAAGTAAGATAAACTCTTCTAATATTTCTGTCAAACTACTGAATAGATACTAGAGTATTAATTCTCTTGAAATAATTCATTTTGGATACTCTTCTTTCTTGCAATTCACGTATTCAGACTTCTAGGATCGAGGAGATTTTGCTGTCCCACTTCCTCTTGTCTTCCTTGTGGTCACAGAGATAAAACCACAAGATGCCACACAAGGTGGACCTATTATTCTCTTGAGCAGAAAAGTGCTGATTCTTAATAAGTGAGATACTCATCTGTATGGGTAAGGAGGAAGATATTCTTCAAGGTGTTGAACCAGTTTCTCTGTAGTCAAGACACATGTCCAGGTGGAGGAGGACGGATTTTCTTCATAATGCTGGTGTTGGCAGGACAATCCATCTGCTACTGGTGCTGTTTCCATCTCCAGGGTGCTGATGTGCAACAATGGTGTATTTCTTCTACACAGACCAAGTGAATTGCATGTCATCTGGTTCTTTGAATACGTAATTGTTCCTCAGGTCATTATATGTCATCAACTCCAGCACAGCTAATTCCCTCAAGTACTGGATGCCTTTTTTCAGAGCAGTCCACTTACTTTGGAAAAATACAGTCACTTCTTGACAGGAAACTTTTCATTCATGCCTGTCAGGAGTCACTTACAAAGGTTTTGGTTTTGTGTCCCTTTACCAATTGCTTTGTCAATGGCATTTTCCTTAGAGAGGAAACCCAGCTGATTGAATTCTTTGCCCTCTAACTCCTGACTATTGGCCTCAATATCCTAGGTGACAGTGTGCTCTCCTTGGTGATGGCTAACATCTTTTGCAGCTCACTGGGGGCATAGAGATTGGGTAGTTTCTGACTTATTTATGACTTCTGTCCCTACCTCTCTATTGCTCTGCTACTCTGCTGCAGAACCACCTGCCTCTTCTGATTCTTCTTCCTTGTCTCTCTTAGTAGAAGCTGATTCTTCCCTTAATAAAATGAGCTGACTTTTGCTTCTTATGTTTCCTGTTTGATGTAGAGTTAGTTGATACAGTCGAGGTCTAGCTCTCTAGTTTAGCCACAGGGTCTGTTGGGTTGTTGATAGATCCAGAGATCTATATTTCCCTACTGAAGAGTATTGACTGTTGTTTGATAAGTATGGGTCAGTTCCCAGTGCAGACAGCTGTTTGTCACTCACTAAGGAAATATACTTGTCACTTGCTGTAGCAAAGAGATTTTGTCTGATTCAGTTATTGAGAAGGTGGAGAACACACCTTTCCAGACTTTCCAAGGCCCAGAATGTGTAAGTATAGCATTACTTATAGGTAGATTATGAAAGTGTGTTGTGTTGCAACCTTCTTACTGAGAATGGGAATTCAATGAAGTGTAACATGCAAAGCACATGCATCAAATCAAGATGCTAAAGAATGAAAATAATTTTATGGCCACCCTCTCTTTCTTGATTACTTGCTAATTATCTGCTTCTTTTTCTTACACTGCCAGATTGAATCTTGCAGACAGAGAACAATTCTCATCCATGTCCTCTAATCCATTTTTCACAGTTTTGACCTGTTGGCAATAGTGCAAGATGTATTGAGGTCTGAAATGAGGTCACAAAAGTGTCTGGCTTTCATAGACATGTTGAGAAGGAAAGGTGAGTGTGCTAGAGAAACAGAAAAACAGAGAAATGTATATATATAAATATAACAGAAGGCAAATATGTCTCCTTCTTCCTCATTCCTGGCACAAGTATTCTTAACATAACAATTTAGACTCTTTTCTAAGACTGATTTTGAGCTAGAATATCTTGAGGATTATCTGAAACTTCAACTATTGTCAGCCACTGTCATGATTAACCAAAATCAATATCAAAATAGAGGGCTGGAGCTAGAACACTGGCAAGGTAGTTTTTTAATTCTGTAAATAAGATTGAGTATTGATAAGTATAAATATTAAAATAAACTCTAAAAAGCAACTGAGCCTATACTAGTCAGCTATGAAAGTAATTGATGTAAAGCTTCAGTTAATAGTATCTTGTTTGTTTGCTTGTTTTCCTTTTTTTCCCATGGATATGAGTAAATTACCTTTTTGTCTCTGTTCACAGTAGTCTACAACTCAGAAGACTATCCCATGCAGAAACATTTTTCCTGAGAAGGCACAACAGTTTACATGACATTGTAAAGACGGAACTCTAACACAGAGAAACATTTTGAAGTCAGTGGATATTCCCACAGCCAGAAGCCGCTGCCTTCTGCACAGGTACAGGAACCTAACAGAGAGGCTGAAGTTTGAAAAAAATAAAAGAAAAAAAAAAATCCGAGAAGTACAGAGATAGGACAGGTGAGGTGTTTCCCAGCTAGTTATTCTAGGTGCATGCACACATCACTGTAGCAAAAGACTAACTCTAAGTAAAAGACAATGACTTAAAGTGAGAGCTAATATAACAAACTAATTCTTTGTGACCTACCCTTTGTCCATTGTTATTTTATAAAAGTAATAAAGAATATAAAGCAAAGCAAGTAAGATTTTTTCTTCAGAAAACAATTTTTGTCTTTTTCAGTAAGTGTCCTCTACTTCTAATGCAATGATGAAACAGAAATTAGATCAGCTGTTTTTTATGAGCTGTCTGAAATTCACTCAGGGGTGTTTCATAGGTATTGCAAAGTAATAACAGATTTTAAATACATGGCTTCAGGAAGATATTGTGGAGAAATGGAATTCATGGTGTTAAAAGATTTTGCAGTCTCATGCATAGAACAAGTGCATATTTATCACATATAATTGCTTATTTCTGTTTTATTTAAGCTATTGAAGGGTACAGTTAAGTGACTTTTTTTTATGAGTGTGTGACATGCTTGGACACTTTTGCAAAGACATAGGTCAGCATTGCAAGTTGTGAGCAGGAGCTGACCTAAGCAGCTGGAGAGGTTTCCTTTTGTGTACATGCAGTTGATAAGTGCAATGTATTAACTGAAATGAATAAAGTAATGCATGTGCTTACACGTTTATATCTATGCATAAGCAAGTATGAAGCCAGAGTATATTTCTGTGGGTCTGAAAACAACTTGACAGCGAGGGAAGCAGTGTGAATGTTGCTCTAGGAGGAAGCCAAGAGAGAGACAGAGTGAGCTTCTTTTAGGCACAGAACTGACTGCAAAAACAGACCTTTTTTTTTTTTTTTTTTTTTTTTTTTTTTTAATAAAGAAATGGCCTCTCATTCTTTATTCTATTTGAAGAGAGGAGACTGTAATTTTCCTTTGCAAATAAACAGAGTTGCAGAGTTGCACTGAAGAGATACCTGAATTAAAATTGTTCTCTTTTTTTTTTTTTTTTTTTTTAAGAGAGGAACAGCTTGGCAAGGCTGTTGGTTCCTTTCCAGCAATAAAAGCAGATTGTTTGAGATATTGTCTTTGCATATAGCTTTGCATATCTTGAAATTATTCACTTATATTTCAGTCAAGATGCAAAGAAACACTTTTCAGGAATGTGACTTAAAAATAATATATACTAAGCAATACAAACTTAATCATTGCACTTTGAATTAAAGCACATACTTGCTCATAAAAGAATATACCACTCTTACAGATCCCACATCACGCTTCTTTAAAAAGAAAGACATTGTACTTTTGGGAGAAAGAAGCCTGCAGCTCAGCTTGTGTGAAGTTCACATGCAGAAGATGCTACGCTATAAAAGATTACCATCTCTAGTGAGCCAAACAAGGGCCTGTACTGATACCCTATGAAGGAAGAATTGCCACTCCTGCCTGCCTTCAGAAAGGGGGAAGATCAGACATAAAGTGGATTACTTAAAAGGAGAGATACATACATAGATGTAATCTAAGTATAGTCATAAAGATGTTGGAAAAGATGATTTCATGAAGTTCCAGCCATTTGTAGGTGATGTAGTTTGTCTCTTTGGTGTATCATGTACATACTTATCACACAAACTTGTTCTCCCCTGGATTAAATAAAAAGATCAAATAAAATCTTGGCATATTCTCCTGTTAATGATATGAATATTTCTCCAATTCTAATAATGAATCTTAACTGAAGAACGTGATGTGATATTTGTCTGAAGAATTTTTGATAACTGCTTGTATTATTAGCAGAGTTTCCATGTGAGTATAGAGTCTCAGATCACACTGTTTTAGGCTGGTAGAACTGTTCTTTTCTTCCTAAACAGGGTTAGGTTCCCATCTCACTGATTATGCTACAGGTTTCCATTTACACAACTTCAAAATGGGCAACAGGAAACATCCAAGCCATGACCATAAATCTTAGTCTTTTCTGTATCTGGGCAATAAGCTATTTCTCACGATAATCTTGCTTTTTTAATATATCATTTATATAATCATTCTAAATTAGGATGTTTCACATTCATGGGAAAAAAAATTAGAGAAGACAGAAATACAGAATAAAGTAGAGCAGACAACCCAAGATTTTTTTTTATACATTAATAATGCTTCTCTTTTTAAATTGTGTTTGTTATTAGCTAGAACGGTGCTTTAGATAATGTACTTTTCGAGGAAAGTAATAATAATTAAAAAACAAAAACCAAACCAAAACAAAAAACCAACAAACCTGGGAGTGTGTAGGTAGCTTCCATTAGCAACAACGGGAATCTGGGCACACTGGCAAACTACAAAATGCTCATTCTAAAACCTGTTTCTCAGACAATGGTTGTAAGCCCAGAGTGGGAGCATAGGAACACTAAACTAACATATTTTCAGACCCATAGTCTTTGCATGGAACTGATCTGTTAGTTTTCCTTCATTTCAATGCCAGAATATTTTTTTCCAAGTTGTTTTTTTTTTTCAATAATGAATAATTGCTAAAAAAAATGCATAGAGTAATAGGAAAAAATATTTTTTTGCTTGAGTTTTATGAGATAAGAGAATATCCTCTATTAATGTTATTCTTTCAGTGTCATTTAAGGCCAGTTTTTTTTCTTTACATGTGATTCTGAAAGTCCATAACAAAGTACTGAAAGTAATTTTTGTTACTTAAGGTTAAGACCAACTGTTGCGTGTAGGATGTAGTACAGTGTGTCTTTTGCACAGGATTTGTGAAGTGGACACATGCCAAAAATCCACAAGATATAATAGACTCTCTTGGGAAACTAATTTGTTGAATAATTCACAGTAACCCGAGGCTGTGTACTCATGAGTTGGTTCAGCTTAAGTGGATGTCTCAAAAAATCATTTGCAGTTGAGTATTTGAACAATACTTTATGTAAGAACGATATTCCTTTCTGATCCCTGAAGGGATCCTCCTTTCAAACCAGAGCCAATTGAGTCTGCCACCTAGTGAGACAGGGAGAAAGTACACTGAATCACACAACAAGGCAATCCATTTCATCAGCGATTTGACATCCTAAATTATCATATTTCAAAAAATTTTAAGTGTATTTCTCCTCCTGACTATAAGTTTTGGAATAGATTCAGGATTATAACCAATTAAAAATCTACTTCTTAGATTAGAACCCTAGAATTATTTTTTTATTTTTTGAAGAAAAGAAAAATGAAAGAAGAAATTCATTTTCTAGAATTGTCATGAGCATGACTCCAAAGAAGGCATATGTATTCATGCATTCACTGTATCTGAAATCATCCTGACAGTTATAACTGCAATTCAGGCACTGCCTGTGGGTTCTTGGGGTTCAGATTTGGGAAGTAACAGTTATTAGTTTTGATAGATAGACAGACAGCACTAGAAATGAAATGGTTAAGGTGGATACTAACTTTTCAAAAAAAAAAAAAAATGTTGTTAATAACTATACCTAATACTTCTGGATATATTTGATTATTTTGCATATTATACTTGCCAAATTTATTTACTTACAAGTTAGCAAACAAGAAGTAGATTTGGGAAAACATTGAGGATCTGTTTAAAGATAATAACTTCAGATGGACTTATCCCAGAATTCCAAATGGAATTGGAGAAAACAAACAAACAGAGTTCAGTTTTAAGTTCTTCAGCAATTAAAAACCTATATTATCAAAATTAGTGAAAACTAGATCAAGAGAACAACTCAGAAACTGGAAGAAGTGTTTTGTTAATAATTCTTTAGGTAGATTTTGAAATATATAGAATTTTCATGTATTCCATATTTTTCTCACATTAGAATGCTTTTTAGCCAGCATTGTTTTTAATCAAAATATGATTTATATAGTCTTCTAAAAAGCAAAAGGATAATTTCAATGTTGTTTACAATGCAACTATAATGATAAATGAGATTTTGATGTGCAGAGACTTGTCAATGTACAAATACATTTTCATGGAAGTTAGTATACTACACCACACACAGGATAACGGGCCAAATAATTATCTTAAGAGCTGACGGTGTCAATGTGATCCAAAGCATTAATTATCTTGCATGATGAGGGTTTCTTCCTGAAAATTTACATCACAGTGATAGAATTTATTCTGCATGCTTGTTATCTCTGTATCAGGACTGTACAGAGATCAAGAAGGATACACAGTTTGATTTTTGTCACTTTGCTTCCACTGGACTCCTTAATTGCAGCAGCTGTTACTTGTCTCCACTGTTGTGAAGGTCACTGAACAATTTCCAGGAGAACCCAGTGTTCTGACAACTTTCTGAAACATTTCCCTTTGGAGCTGAAGTGTTTCATGTTCGGTTTCTGTATCAAGAGCAAAGTACCTGCAGTTAGTTTAAAGTCCTGGGAGAACTAGAACACTTTTTTTTTTTTTTTTCCCTTTGTAAATGGTTTTTGCTTTTAACAGCAGGTCAGGGATGTTATGCCATTGAGAGATGCTGAGAAGATGGTACTGGATTCTACAGAGTAAATACTTGTTATCATATTTCTATACAGATGCTACATGTAATAGAAAAAATTCTATAGTTCTGTAAACCTTTGAAAATGCATTCCTATCTTAGAAGAGGAAAGTATGAAAACATAAGATGAATGGGGAGCTCTTATGAATGTGGCCATTTCTGCTGAAATAGTTTCTGCTATATAGTTTGTAGACAGGTTAACTTGGGCAAGGGAAGAGATCAAAGAAGAATCTGATTTCATATGGAGGACTATTGATGAGGCCTGTGTTTAATTTCTTTTTCTTCTCTCTCCTTTCCCTTTCACTCTCCCACTCCTCTTCAAACCCCCCCCCCCCCCCCCCCATCCCCCCCATTTTTTTTCTTTTTTGTTTTTCCCCCCATGATCTAAGTTAGATGATACCTTACATTCCACATCAATTACAGTTGTATTAATTAGCATACTACCAAAACGTAGAGATTTGGAAAATCTGAATTTTAGATCTATCAGTAACATTAGTAAAGTCAGTTCAGGGCACCAAAAAACAAAAGTTTCTCAATGTTTTACTTTCTCTGATTAGAGGACTTGTGAATCACTTATTACAAAACAAACACAACACACAAACCACAAATGTAATTACAAGATAAAGGAAAGAGAATCCTCTATATCTTCTTACTAATTAAGAAATACTTTATAGTAAAGAAATACCCCACATTCAGAATAGTATTTCTCTCAAAAATTCAAAAAAAAAAAAAACCAAACGCTGAAATAGGTCATCAGTGGTTGTCATGGTTTTATGATTTTTGGTCATCAGTATTCCACACCATAACATCATGTAATGCACTGGGGGTGGGGTTTGATATCTGCCGAATGTTCGTCTGTCGGAGAAGAACTACATTTCCCCAGGAGGCTTTGCGGTCAGCAAGGGGATATAACTCCAAGCAAGGTCACCTGATCCTTCTCCTTCGCCTGCTCTTCGCTATCTGCGCTTCGCCGCCTGCGTTTCGCCATCTGCACTTCGCCGTCTGTACTTCAGTCACTCAACTGGACTGCACTTCTCACCCCAGGATTGTGGTGAGGTCTATACAATTCAAACAGACTCTCTCTCTCTCTCTCTCTCTTTGTAGTTTACTAATACTATATTTAGTAAAATCATTTGTTCCACCTCAGATCAGTGCTGTTGTTTTTTTCAAGTATTTTGGGGTCCCCTGCTTCCCCTTTCCCAGAGGTGCGGATCCGCAGATCCCTCCGCCCTGCTGGTCACGGAACTGGGCCAGACCAGCCCATAAACCGTTGACAGTGGTCCAACAGGAAATCTAGAGAGTTTAGAAAGTAGGGATTAGGCATTACTAGTCCAGTATTTCCCTCTCCAACAAGAGTTCTTTAGAAAACTAGTGGACTATCAACACAGCGGCCATCTCAGGAAATGAAAGGAATACAAATTTTATTATTGAAATGTATGAGGTAATCTTTAACTAGACAAAAAAGTTTTCTTTTCTAAAAAACTACTGACTAGTCATAATTTATAACAGTATTCATAGTATTTACTCAGAACTTTCATTTCTGAGTTTGATTGAACATTACAAAGAATTAACTTAGCAAAAAAATTATCTGTGGCAAATTCATCTGCCACTCTGAAAGTAAAGGGTCAGTGCCTAGAAAATCTGATTTTAAGACTCATCAAAATTATTAAAACAAATAATAAGGAAATATCCTCTTAATCATTTTTATCTACAGATATATGTAGTTGGATATGGTGATTTCATAGCAATAATTGTGATTATCTTGTTTTATAATGAACTTCATAAAAATCAGTATAAGATGGGAGTTCCAGAGATATAAATTCTACATGCATACACTGAAGAGCAAGTAATAACTGTAGATATTTTTTTGAGTAGCAACTATATTTTTCAATGTTATTATAAAATTTGCCTCATAGTTGATTAAACACCTGTTAATAGCAGAGGAAAGTTTTCATTTATTTGCTCATCAGTCAAACCATTGTCATTAGCACTGTTGTTTACAAACATCTAACAAAAGGAAGTAAAAAAATTATGGTCTTATCTACAAAAACAGAAAAATGTTCATCTCTTTGCATTCTCTGAACAATGAAGGTAAATTTCAAAAGCATAGTCTAAATGTAAAACGTACTTGCATAGACAGAATGAGTCTATAAATGAATTTAATTGTGCACTGTTCACTCTTGCTCATCATAGTGTTTCATGGCATTTCAGAGCCCTGAATGCTGAATGGTGAATGTTGTTGATTTTACACTATCCTTCAGAGAGCCAGGCTGTAAACAAAAATTATGAAAGGCATAATATGGTCCCAAAGTCCCAAAGCGTACATAGCTACATTCATTCCTTTGGATTTGCTGATTCATATAAACAGATTTCAGTTGTATTGTCACAATGACAGCTTATGATGATAAAAGGACACCCTGAATCGTTTAAGTCCTTGCATTCATTCTGGAGCTATTTTTTAATCCTGTGAAAACTGAAGATGGTATGTGCAGTACTTACTATAATGCATCCTAAATAAATGGCTCAAACCACAGCTGTTCTGAGTTCGTTCTGTATCTCTGCCACAGAATGTCTTTAATTTCTCCTGAGACTGTGGGACCTGGAGTGTGCAGTACCCTTCACAATCCCTATTTCAATGTGTGTATTTTTGAAATACAGGGGGAGATTCACCCCATCTATTGTATTTTAGAAGTCCATTTCTGAGTTAATCATAGAGTATGAACTTTTGCATTGCCATCTATTGCTGTTGCAGTGCAAATTTTAGGTAAAGCAGACAAGTTGTACCTATAAGTCATACTTCATTCTGTTGATCGCAAAGGCTGCCTTACATGAGTGGTTCAGAGACCTGAAATCTGAATGTATGACATTATTCAATATAATTAGATATTTATGTGGTAATTCCGCTCATTGTAGAAACAGCTAAACAGTGAAAGCCCAAAGATCTTATCAGTACAGTGCAAAAAAATAGATAAATAGGAAGCTACAGTCAGTGTTAAAATGATGCTATATGGAATGTCTACTCAGAATTCATACTGTCAGGCCAAAATCACTAGCATTTTACTTCCTCTTCTCTTGAATCCTCTTCGGTAGAAGATAACAAAGCACAGTAATATTCACCAAGACATTTTAATTACAATGAATAAGCTCTCACCACTTTTTTTTTCTTTCATTCTTTTTTTTTTTTTTTTCCTCCAATGAAAGAAGTATAAAATTATATCAAATTATATCCCTATGACTTTGTTTCATGAAACTAGATAAGCCTGTTCTTTTGGGCTTCTTTCTTCATCTTTAGGAGGATATCCTCTATGTCTATTCAATACTTTTTTTGTCATCCTTAACATATTTATCAGAATTGTGTGCAGTATCCCACCCACATTCTCAGCAGGACAGCATAACTAATACTTTTGTAGCTGGGAGAGACTATACTTGCTTCAGCTAATTGACAACTCATAACCAACCAAGAAAACATGATTTTTTTTTCATCTTGTCATTTTAGACTGCTAAATTCTGAGGTCATAATATCAGTCTTCTTGTACCGGTCTCTATATGTGTGATCTAATGTTTCTAACGTGTATAACTTCCCATTTTACTAGCCCAGTCCTCAATGTTGATGCCTTCAGCACTCAATATCTACAGCCTATACGTGATGTTCAGATTTCATAGATCCAGACCTTTTACTTAGGATTCTTTTAATCAAAATATTAGAAAAAATCAATATCAACACTGACCTGGAAGGATGTATTTGTCACCTACCTTCAACCCAGCCGGGGAAACTTTCTCTTCCATATAACCCACTGCCATCTCTCCTTTGTCTAATCCCTTAGTTAACTTATGAACTTATGACACTCAACTCAGTTGCCAATTCATTCACTAGTCACAGCCTTTTCAGTTAAATGAGAAAATTTCATTTTCATATCACATCAAAGTTTCTCCTGGATTTTATCTAGCTGAATTATATTTAATCCCTTTCATCTAGTCCTCTCTCTAAGACTGTTGCAGTTTACTCAATTGGCAGCTGATTCTCTTTACTGTGGAAAAAAAATGGTGGAATCTTATATGGAAACAGCATTTCCTCATTTTCTTTTCTATGAACAGCTTCTTATGCTGGTTTTATTTTGATAGTTGAGGCGGGAGGAATAAACATATCTGAACGAAAACCTAATTAATTAATGTACTGAACAATTTCACTGTTGCTATTTTTTAAGAGCTGTTTTAGGAGCACAATTATAATGATTTACAGTATTATGAATGTGTCAAGTTTTCCAAAATAATTAGGATTTTAGCTAATTTAACTCCTAGTATAACTCTATAAAACTGCTCCATTGACTATACAGAACTGTATAGAACCTTTAAGAAAATACATCCCATTTTAATTCCAAAACTGTATGAGTTAGGGAAGATTACTTTTTGGTGACAAGCAACTGCACTGGCAGTATCTGAGTTCTTTATTAATGCAAGAATTGGGGTAAAGATTGGATTTTTAGGGACTTCATCACAGAAATATAGGAGAAAGGCCAATAATGTCCTTAGTGATGAGAAAGTTTTGTTACTAACAACTTATAACTTCTTCAGGAAGAAAATTAATAGATTCTCCTCAGAGTTTTCATTTTCAAGCAGACATGTAATTTTTTATTATCTCTCAGCCACTTTGTGTACAAGAAGAGACTCAGCACTTCCACATCTCTTTATTCCACCAAACTTTCAGCTTGCCAACCCATGCATTGACATAAAACATACACAAATAATGAAGTACTAATTGATAGAGAAGTGTTCTTAATCTATGCCATATCTTCTTATTTACTTGTAGAAACAGTCTACTTGGATTCAATCTCTTGTAGCAATGCATTTTGAGTTTTAGGATCCAGGCCTCTTAAAATAAATGTTTACCTATAAAATCAATGGAGAAAAGCAGATGTCATTGGAAGACTCATGAGATAAATCATTCTGAGAATAGAAATGAATAAAAAATTTCTGGGAGAAAAACAATACAAGTCATGAAGTGTTATGGTGGATTTCTTATCAAGAAAATGTGGGCCTTAAATTTATGCTAAAATAAAAACTTACAATTGAAATAGTTTTATAGGTTTTTATATGGATTTTGACTGTGAAATAAATAGTATTTATTTATTTTTATTTCTTTTCTTTTCATGGAATATAAGAAAAATATCATTATTTTATAAACTGTTGATGTGAAAGACAGATATTCCAGAAAACCAAACATGTACAAAGTGTTAGAATAAATAAATTCATACATCTGTTAAATAGTAAATTGCTAATTCATGTTGTTGACCATTTACCTGTATGTTCCTATGTGAAAGAAAAAGCAACCAAACAAACCAAAAAATATTTCTTGAGACTGCACTATTCAGCACAAAATTGAATTAATGACATGAAACCACAATATAATGATAACTTGTTTTGAACTAGTTCCTTACACATTTCACTAAAAGTCTGGTTTGAAGGGGAGTTGAAAAAAATTCTAAATAGTCTTTAAATAGATCAGGGAGATAAAAGACTGTGTGCCTGAATGAAATGCTTTTTATCCAATGGACGTTAGATGGCAGCATTAATCAAGATATTTAAGACAGCATTTTATTAAGGGAAAAAGACCCTCAGAAAATCCTGTAAAATATTTATTTGTGGGTCTTATTTTCCATTTTGGAAGGAAGATTAAGATTAATTTTCTATTTCAATTATATGGAGGTGCTAGAGTTTGTAACTTTCACAGAATTATGTCTTTTTGTATTAAGTAGTACAAGAGCAAAGCAGACAGCGTTTTTCATAATAGTCCTAAATAAAAATCCCCTTCAAAATAAAGAGAGAAAAAAAGGGTCAAAGACCTGGCATAGGAGGTGAAAGAAGTAAAGAATACACAAATCTTGAAATGAGGAATAAATTCAGAGGCAACCTAGAGGATTCAAAAAAAAAAAAAAAAAAAAAAAAAAAAAGTAGCGGAGATGACTGGTGGTAATACATGGAAAATTATAGAGTTTGAACTAAATTATCTGGCTATCAAAGAAACTTTCTCTTTTTAGTCATCTGAATTATTAATTATTTAGGTATTTATCATCAAATCAAAACACTTTCAGTGACTTACTACTTAAAAAAAAAAACTTCATATTGTTCTATAAATGGCAATGACGATAAGCCATGCAGTGATTGCTCAGTGCTAGCATTTACAAACTGCTTCATTAGAATTTATTTGCTTGACTCATGAGGTGCTGATGCCTGTTAACAAGACAGCTCACCCAATTTAGTCACTCCAAAATCTTTGCAGAACTCGCTTCAGGATCTTGTTTTAATTTATGACCCACATGACTGCATGTCTGTCACAGGACTGTTGGTTAACTTTCAATTCCTGGCAAGACATTAGAACAAGTTGCTGTGAACCTCAGAGCACCTGAAGTGTTACACTGATCAAAATTCAGTGAATTCATAAAACAGAATAATCTCTTTGTGAATGTAATCTGTTCATTCAGTAGGGGTCAAAAAAGAAACACGCTTCATAAGTCATTTCAATATGAAGAAAGGCTCTTCATGTTGTTTTTTCTCAACAAAGAAATGAGTAATGGTGAATAAAAATATCATTAATCAGATGGAGTTACCATAACATTACTGTACACATGTGGTTATAATATTACAAAGAATAGTAGACTACAAGAGTAGTTTTTGGTCACTTTTTGTCAGTGTGGGAAGACTGTTAGGTAGGATCACAAGCAACTGTGTTCTAGGCCTCAGTTCTAATCTGCTGTGCTGCTGAGACCTGATGCATTCCATTCACCCAGGGGTTTGGTATTTGGTGGCCTGAACATAAGGCAAGATTTGATAAAGCATATGTCTATGGTCATTACCCAGACTTCTGGCAAACAGTGGAAGGAGAAAGAGATGAAAGAATCTTGGGATGTTCCCTCTTCTTGAAGAAGTAGCACTAGAGCAATGTCCTCTGTCATGGCTTGAGCTATGTTTCTACCTCACCTTGTTCCTGTTGATTCTGAACCTTATTGTCTTGATTTCCTTTTATGGCCTTGAACTGTCCCCATGGACCTGCCTGATGTCCAGGGCTTAGGCTCCCGAAGAGCCCACAGCTACCTTGCTCCTAAACGAGGAGATGGAACAGGTTCAGGCTATGGCTGCCTGCCCTGCTCACTGGCCCTAGGGAGCAGGCTTCATGGTAGCCTGCATGACAAATTGATTATTAGTTTGAGTAATCAAAGACAAAAAAACTCTTCCAAAATTTACATTGCTGCAACATATGGAAGGTTTTAGAGAATTGTACTGAAAATAAAAGTGATCACCATAAGGAGAGAAGTGCTCTGATTTTAATAAGTTGAGGTTCAGCAAAGAACTTTCAAAAGAGAGGATGCAGAAAAGTAGAAAAAAAAATAAAGAACTAAAATTGGATTGACAACAGTACTAACAAAAATCATTTTGAAATTATGCTGGAACACAATGAGTCATCCATTCAGTGTACTGCAAAACAGGCAATTCTCATTCTGAGATGCATTAGCAGAAACACTGCATGTGAAGCAAGAGAAGAAAATCATTATTACACTTCAACAAGAACAGGAGAGCCTCAGAGTATTTTTTCTGCTTTGAGTATCCAACATTAAAATTATGTAGTCAGTTTTGGTAGGATTCATAAGAAAAATAAAAGATATTAGAATTTTTGGAAAGCATAACTGTAGAAGAAAGCATGGTCTCCCTGATTTCATATTTTAGATGTATAAGACAGTCAATACTAGGAAATGTCTAGTTATTTCCTGTATCTAGCATGTAAGTACAGGGAAGACCACAATGATATTAGTTTCATCTGAAGGAAAAAACAGCTCTATGTCTAGTATTTTAAATACCTTAAATTTGAGTATGGTACAAGACAGCAAAAGGCTATAGAGAAAATTCTAGAATGTACTGGACTCTGTGGTCTCTTGAAATATCTTCCAGACCTTAATTTCCAAGGTATGGTAGATATGGCATATATCTGACTTTTTTCCTGTGTATGCAGTCTTTCACACTATACTAACATTAACAGCAATTCTGCACTTTAAGGAGAGCAGAGCACTGGAGATCCTCCATTAGAAATCTTATGATAGAATTTTGTTTTATAATGAATGCACAGCCCAAGCACACAAGAGCAAGGTCATCCATAATTACAACTCATTAAGCACTGTGGAAGCTCCTCTAGATATTGCAACACAGGTATCAGTACGCAT
This sequence comes from Centrocercus urophasianus, assembly GCF_019232065.1. Taxonomy (NCBI): domain Eukaryota; kingdom Metazoa; phylum Chordata; class Aves; order Galliformes; family Phasianidae; genus Centrocercus; species Centrocercus urophasianus. The sequence goes on from NW_024885532.1 coordinate 3,194,741, forward strand.
CATTATTAGGCACTCGCCAAATGATCTGAACCACACCAATTATAACTTGGAAATTTAATAATTAAAAACTCAGAAATATTTTATAGAGTCTGGAGATACATTTTGTCTGTTGAGTATGCTAAAGACAGCTTACTTTGTGGCTGTAGCTTGTGGTTACAGCTTCACTAAAAATGGCCTGTACTTTTATTACAGTGATCATCCTTGGCTTTGTTTATGGCTACAGGTGGAAAAAAACACAGTACAGCTTAAGAGAATGCTATCGTCTGTATAGATTTTTGCAGAATTCTATGACAAGAATACAGAAATCTATAGGCTGGCTCAAAGCTCCATAAGAAATTTCTTGTTCTGTTTATTCTAAATTGTCTTAGTGCAACAGAGATATGCTCCTGCTGTGGTATTCCTGCTATTTAGAAAGGTTATATATCCATATTTAGTATTATGAATTTAGTACTACTGAACACAGAAAATATTGATGTTACAGCCAAGAACAACGTGAGATCAAATCATGAAGTAAAACTACACTTATATGTGTATTATAGATAAAGGAAGATAGAATAAGAAGTTAGAGACAGAGAGCAGCAAAGGAGTAAAGTGTTCTTCATATATTGTGTTTCAATTTTTACATTTAGCCACACATGGGCTATAACAGTATAATTCAGAGGTATTTCACTGTTTGCCAGCATATTAATACCTCTTCCCTTTTCCATCTGATCTTTTATTTCTTGATCACCATATCAAAAAAGTATTTTTAATTACAGATTTATCAAGTATTTTTATTGTATCAGATGGGTACTGAAATGGTTGCAGCTTAATTTTAAAAACAGTAAATACCTTTGTGTGTTTCAGAACACACATCATTTCATATTGAAGTCAAATTTAAATGTTAAGCATTAAAATAAGGGAAGTGACTGAAATGATTATATTGAAAATTTCTTTTATTTAAATTATGACAAAGCAGGATTCTGCCAGTGTTACTGATGTCAACTATAATGTTCAGATTGTTGCTCTGCTGCAAGGACAAATATATGCTTCTCCAGTCAGTTTTGTGAATACTTCTGTCACCTAATCTCAAAAAAAAAACAAACCCAAAAACATTAGATGGCACTGTTTACACTGACAGTACCTTCGCAGTACTGCAACGTTGATGCTTTAATGTTTCCAGCACAGGGCCACAAAGATGATTAAGAGCCTGCAGTATCTCCCATAGAAGGAAAGGATGAGTAACCTGGTTCTGTTCAGCCTGGTAAAAAGAAGACCGAGAGGGGAGCTGATAAAAGTTTATAAATATTTAAAGAGAGGTGGGAAGGCCAGGCTCTTCTTGGAGGTATGTAGTGATAGGACAAGGAGTAATGGCCTAAAACTACAATATGTGGAAGATCTTCTTTACAGTAAGGGTGATGGAATGCTGGAACAAGCTGCTCAGAGAAGCTGTGGAGTCTCCTTTTATGGAGATAATCAAGAGCTGTCTGGACACCGACTTGTGTGGCCTATTGTAAGGTACCTGCTTTGGCAGGGGAGTTAGACTCAATCATCTGTTGAGGTCCTTCCCAACCCCTGTGATTCTGTGTTATGTATATATATGTTTGTTTGTTTGTTTGTTTATTTTCCCTAAGGGATCAAAGAAATTACATACACACAACACTTTAAGAGCCATTCATTGGAATAGTGCAGGACTGCTACAGAGATGCAGCACAGTATTACTTTAGTTTCCCTTCATTTAAGAAAGCAGGGCAAGGCCAAGCAGACCCACAAGCAGTGCAGCTGTGTAATGAGGCATACACATCACCACATCTGATTTGTTATAATGCAAATACAATAAATATTTTAGAAAATAGTGGACTTTTAAATGCTTAGAACTAGAAGATTCTATGTTAGATTAGTATGTTGATTCTTTTTGTTTTATACAAACTGCAATGCCCAAAGATTTTGTACCTCTGAAATCAGAATTTAGTGTCCTCACTGCCAGGATATTGAGTGAAGCATGTTAAGCTATAAGGATACTGAAAGGTAAAATCTACCAGATAGGGAAGGCTTCTCTTAATTAGTGTATTGGCTTTTCATTTTTATTTAAACTGCAAGAAGGGACCAGATCATCCATTGATACAGAAGAAACATGTATTTTGGAAGAAAATGAGTATTCATTATGATCAAAAGGAAATAATATAAAATAACAGCGTTTTGTAACAGTGAGGAAAAAAGTCTTCTAAAGTCAGGAAATGAGGTAGTACATTTCAAAACAAACTGCTAGAGCACTATGTATGCCAAAGATTCTGTAAACATGATAACAGGTCAGAATTATAAATAAGGGCTAGTCCAAAACTAATGTGTCCTATTTTATTACATTGGCCCACATCAGAGGGAGATGTTGATGGTATGGCAGTGGAGATTGAACCTTCCCACCAATATTCCATTACATGGTGCTGCCATGTAACAGATGGCAGTAGAGGGGCATTCTGTTAGAACGACATCTAGCATGGAAGTACATTTGAAGAAGAAGTGTTTCATGAAATCCTCCATGTGGAGAAAATGGAATCCAGTGACATTCATCGATACTTTCTGAACATTTCTGGAGACCAAACAGTGGATATGAGCACAGTGAGGCAGTGGATGGTGACTTTTAGCAGTGACAACAGCAACGTTAAAGTCAGGCCATGTTTCAGTTGACCATGAGCATTTTTATAAGCATGGCATGCAGGCTCTTGTTCATTGCTGGCAAGAATGCAAAACTACTGGTGGAGACTAGGTTGAAAAATAGCCTTTTGTAGCTGAGAATTTGCTCTATCAAACAGTGTTATTATGCTCTTAGTGTCTGCTGCAGTTTCCATGGAAATAAATAGGAGGCATTACTTTCAGAGGAAGTCTACATAGCAGAAAATTAATAGTTGAAGTGTATAACCAATTTGACTTTGTTTTAAAAAGTGTGGGCATTTCAGTTGGGTCAGAGGTATTCTTTTGTCTAAATGTCCACATTGCTTATGTCTCAGTCTTGGAACTCTTTATCTTGGAATTCTTAGAATTCCTGAAGATTATGCAGAAAGAAAATGGGCTTCTGTTAATTGATGCATTTTGAACACCTAGATTAGGATAAGATTTATCATGTCTTAGAAGTCTCTATTTCTGTTCTTTTACTTTAAAGGTAATATAGATCATTAACACAAATGTAGACATTTATATTGCAACATATTTTACATTTTACAAACCCCACCTTTTATGCCTAATTATAAAATTAAAAATGTAACCTTTTCATTCTATTTTTGTCACTTCATGAAGAGGAAGACAATCTACTTCATTATTCACATTAGCATTCCTCTATTTAGTCTTTGAGAAAAAGGTGGAAATAATGGTGAAAGAAAAAAGTAAAAATGAAGGTTCTCCCTTAAAATCACAGAATCACCAAGGTTGGAAAAGACCTCCAAGATCATCCAGTCCAACTGTCCATCAATATTTCCCACTAAACCATGTTCCTTAGTACAACATATAAATGTTTCTTGAATACCTCCAGGGATGGTGACTCCACCACCTCCCTGGGCAGCCTGGCACAGCACCTGACCACTCTTTGGAATAAGTTTTTCCTAACGTCTATTCTGAATCTCCCCTGGCACAACTTGAGGCCATTCACCCAAATGTAAAGCAAGCAAAGACAATTGAAAGACTAAAACATGATCAAAGCAATTGTATCCTGCACAGGGCCACATAACCTTATAACACTATCAAATCATTAATTTTTTTCCTATGGTTTCTAATTTGGTAACTTTTTTTTTTTTGGGGGGGGGGGGGGGGGGAGGAGATCCCTTGGCTCTCTTTCACCACCTTTTAAGAAAATAAGTGGATAAAATATTTATTGTACATATACTCTTGTTCTGTAAATCACATTTTTACTCAAAAATTGATTTTTAGTGAATCTGTGCTGGACTGACCTATTCAAAAAGACTTCCTATTTTTTACATAGATTTTTAAGAAAATGAGGACATGACATCATAATAAGAATCCATTACATTTACTTAAATGAAAAAGGGAAGCAAATGAATTTTCTTGGCTTTCTCAGAGTTGGTCTTCTGAAAATGATATATGCTTGACATGGAAAGTCTTGCTAATATTTTTGAGAAAATTGTGGTCCTAAAAATGGTTGTTTGTTTTCTACTGTTTTTAAATAGTTTCATTTTATCGTTGTAATTTAAGTGATTTGATTCCTGAAGAGCAAATATACACCTAAAAATATTGTCAGAGAAATAGAAGTCTTTAAGAAAAGTATTTCTCATGACTTCTCTTCGATTAAAGAACTAGAACTTTTTATTTCAGAATCAGTGCAGAGAAAAAATACCACCTCCAAAAGAAGTACATATATCTCACGTATCTGTCTTAAAATTAAATGCATCATATCCTGAAAATTCTGTTCTCTTATCTGGTAAAATGATCAACATGGTGATGGACTGAGACGGAGGAGTTTCACTTTAAAATTTCTATGTGAGAAGAAATTGCTTGTATCTTATTAATTGTGAGTCCTGTCATTCTAAGGCCAATTTCTCTTTGATGATGCTCTTACTTCACACCAGTGACAATGCAATTTTTTTTTAAAAGTACAAGCAGTCTATAATCTGCTGAAAAATGTGACAAGTGTGTCTTGCAGGTGCAATTATCAATTTCTATGTATGCACAGATGTCTCATATGTGACTCTAATCAAACTCTTTTACTCATGAACCCATGTGGTATGTCCCATTCACACTGATTTTGGAAAAAAATGTTTGTGATGATGGCCTTCTGTGAAGCTGCCACATTTTGGAGAACGAAGACAAAAAAAGCTGGTAATCTACCTCTCTGACTTCCTTGGGTGTCCCTCCTTCTGCTTATTCCTGTGTGCCCAAGAGGTTGCAGGACATTGGAGCTCCAAAATACACCCCTTAGCCTCAGGCACTCTCTCCATATTTAAGCTTGCACTTCCACTTTGTTTTCTGTACAGAGTTCTGATTCATCACAAAGATGAATTATATTCTTAATCTTTCCTAAAGCAGAATTTTAAAAGCAAAGGACCATGATTAGTGAGTTTTGGTAGAATATATTACCATTTTTTAAATTCTCATTTTTATTCATACTGCCTCTTCTGAATTACATTATTGTTAGCATCAATCTCTTTGCATTTCACTGAGGAACACAAAATTTGCATATTAAGACTTAGTTTCCAACCACAAAGCAAGATTTTCATTTAGTTGATTAAACACTTTGAAATATATTAAAAAAAAAAAAAAAAATCACAAAAAAACCCACCTCCCTTTGCCTCCATGCATTTTTTTTTCAGAGGTACATAACTTTTTTTTTTTTTTTAGAAGTTCAACATTAGAAGTAAAACTCTTCAGGATTTCCAGCAAATCAATAGGATTTTTCAACTAGGTTTCTGGGTAACTGTCATGTAATAATCCATACTATTACTGCTTACCAGTTCTGACTTTACCAGTTTCCTGTAGGGCTAGTCTTTCTAAAATACCAGGTTAGAGTTGGTGTACTGGACTGTCATTCATGAGTGTTTCTCACTGCTTGTTACATAGCTAACAGAAAATTTAAGTCTGGTTTATGTGAAATAAACGTAAGTTCAAACATAGTTACATAGGTATGTCCATAGTTTGTGAAGCTTAATAAAAGACCTTCATAAATTCTCAGCATACTTAGGACTTTTAGGCGCGTTATTTTACATGTGCTGTTACACAGATTTCCTGAAAGTAATGAATCTACTTATTACCTTAATAATTTGGTGGCTGAGGGAGTTGGGCTTGTTCAGCCTGGAGAAGAGAAGGCTGCGTGGTGACCTCATTGCAGCCTATCAATACCTGAAGGGAACCTACACCCACGAGGGGAGTAAACTCTTCAAAAGGGCTGACAACAGCAGGACTAGGGGAAATGGATCGAAGTTGAAGGAGGGAAGATTTAGGTTGGATGTTAGGGGGAAGTTCTATACAAGGAGAGTGGTTAGGCCCTGGAACGGGCTGCCCAGGGAGGTTGTGGATGCCCCATCCTTGGATGTGTTTAAGGCCAGGTTGGACAGGGTCCTGGGCAACCTGATCTGAATGTGTGTGTTTGGTGGCCCTGCTAGGCAGGGGGGTTGGAACTACATGATCCTTGAGGTCCCTTCCAACCCGGGTGATTCTGTGATTCTGTGATTTTGATCATTCTACCTCTTCCTTATTATCATATATAATGAATCATAAAATATTATATCTTCCTTAAATATTGTCATATATGATCTAGAAAAATAACGTTTTAATACAGAAAAAATATAATTACATAACAAAGCAAGATAATGTTATTCACTTCACTAAGAAAGTGTTGTCCCAAACCTCTTGGTCTTGAAAAGCAGAAATTTACTTGACCTCGAGACAGTTGTTTTTGTCTAGAAAGACAGGTAGGACCAGTCTCACTAACATGAGACCAAAAGATCCAAGGATCAAATGATAGCATATAAAGAGCAAAAGACATTTTCCATCTTCAGTGCAGAAGATGCTTGTCACCCTTGTACTTTCAATTTGTAAAGCTGAAACAAAGTGTTTGGCCTCTCCACAAGTGGTCTAATCATAAGAAACCCTGAATGTGTTCAATAAGATATTGTAAGTGAGGATGCTCAGTATCAGGAAATGATGCACCCACAACTGGCACCCACAATGATGCACTCACAACTGGTTAATCTACTAAAAATCTGCTGTGCTGAAGCACTCAAAGAGACCTTTCATTTTTTAAATTATTGGTAATAGTAAACTTGCAGCAGTGGTAGCTGTGGATACTGTGCTTGGCACTCTTCATACAGACATGTGAAGTAGTACAGACCACACTGAATCTCACACTGGAGATAATTAGATAAACTCTAAGGAGAGGATGGACAGAAGGTTTTTATAATGAGAATGGATGCTACAATTTCCAAGGAAATGAGATAATAGTTTATTAATAGTACAATTAAGGAGGTGAAAACTAGCAGTTTACAGATAAGGAAAGATCAAAGCTGTATCTAGTCACTTAAGATCCATGAGTCTCCAGATACCCAGCTCTGATAATTTAAATTGCTTAAGGACCTTTGAAATATTTCTACAGATTTAAGTACAGATTTGAATTGTTCATATTTGAACAGTCTTTGCCACTACTTCTTTCTGTAAAATCAATGCATTCCTATTCCATATGTCCTCTAGTTTTGAAGAATTTCTCCAAAATAGCACTATGTAACATCTGCAGAAGGTGTGTGGTTTGTCTTGCAAATCAGCATAACCTGCTTCTTTGCATAATCTGCTTTCCATTATGGTAAATTATAAGACTCCTGCCAATCTTAAAGGTATTTGCATGTGACCTCTATAGTCTTTTTGAAAATCATGGCATTTATCTATTCCTGTGACCCTGGAAGTGTTCCAGGGTTCTCTGCACACAAAAACAACACACTGAGTCAGAGAACCCAAGCACCTTTCAGACAAACTGCATAAATAAGGAAAAATAAAAGAAGTGAAGTTAAATGCACTTTCCATGTTCTATACTGCTATCTTCATTAGGTACAAGTAAGCAGGACAAGTAATTAATACCAAATTTAAGACGTGATCATGCTTCATTCTGTAAAGAAAGGATGTATTATTTAACAGCTATTTTGTTGTCTTGTTCAGGAAGGATCTTAGGTTATCTGAAAAAGATCGCATAAAGTAGATAACATTTTGTTAGTTCATGAATTTTAAAAGAGTTCATATAAAAACTTGTCCTACTGAAGTAATTGGTGAAAAAAAGTTTTCATTCTCCTTGCACCCCACATGACTATTGTCACTTCAGGACTTTCAAGTAACTGAACAATTCATGTTTCTCTTTTAGTATCAGCTGGATCTCTTTTAGTACCAGCAGGAAATAAGACAAGTTGTCAGAGGCTAAAATGGGTTGAGGAAGAAAGTTCATCAGAACAGGTGAAGGTGATGATCTCTGGTGAGGTTCATCTGTGTTTTCTCAGATATCCTTCTCTGGATGATTTCTGTCTTCTGTGATGTATTATATACATTATTATTATTATTATTTTTTTTTTTTGGTCAGTATTTTCCTGTGTAACTTGTGACATTCCATCAATGGGTGATTTCTTTGTTGGAAGAAAATGATTGGTATACCACAGGATGTTTTTTGCTCAGCTGGATTAATTCTAATACTGTAAGTACTTAATTCCTCTGCCTATGTTTTGAACAGAGTTATTAAAGTAAGAGAAGTAGGTTAAAGGTTATTGATCCAATTTTCAGTTGAAACTCTCTAGAGTGGTAGCTGTATTTGTTTTAAATTTGACTGTTTCTGATACAACAGGCTCCTTCTTTTATAACCTTTCAGGAAAGATTTTTAGATTCTGCAGCAACACAAATTATTCATTATGTACTCAGTGGCATGGATAACAAAAAGTTTATGAGATCACAAAAGCACTGACTGCTTCTTTTCCTTTTTTTTCTTTTTTTCTTTTTATTTTTTTTTCCTGCAGAGTTTAACAAATCTGTATTCATGTGTGTATACTCCTGGATACTGAGAGAGCATGCAAATTCTTAAGAGGAAACAGACCAGCACTTACTTTGCTTGCTATGATAAAAGTTGTTTTTTTGTTTGTTTGTTTTTGTTTTTTTTTTTCCCCTTCTCCTTCCCTCCCTCAAAAGTTGTTGAATGTTAGTCTTCCATGTTATTCAAGCTGAGCTTCTCGGCCTTGAAAAGTCTTAATATCAAACCCCAAATTCCTCATGCTATCAGGACATGCTGGAGCTCTTTACCTGAATTATTCTTTTTCTTTTTGGTAGTAGAATAGTCTAATTAGGTCCATATTATAGAGAGGTCACTTATCTGTTACACTGTACAATTTCATTTCTACATGGAAGGTAGTAGTAATGACTGCCTAATAGCTTATTACTGGTCTTTTCAGCACTGCATTGTTTTTTAAATTTCTCTAAAGCATTTGTATATTTGTACCCTGTCTATGCAGAAATTGTTTTATTTCAAACAGATTCATAGATGTTTGACTTTATACGTAACACAAATCCCTCGCTCTGTGTGGTTATCAAATCTCTGAAATTCATCACATAGATTTTTAACTTCTTAACACTTTCTCTGTTATTTTACATTTAAAACATGGTTAAAGATGCGGATTTTAGAAGGTATCATGATTTTTGCCTGGGATAATTTTCTTTCTGGGGGATTGCCCGATGATGTGTTTTGGATTTCTAATGACAATAGTAGTGATAACACAGTGATGTTTTAGATGTCGCAGAGCAATGCAACACAGAGTGAAGGGCTCTCTTCTGTCTTGTATTGCCCTGGCAGTGCCCTGAGGGTGCACAAGATGTTGGGAGGGAACACAGCCATGTGAGCTACCCCATATGGATCAAGTGGATATCAGATCAGACAGAGTCCTGCTGAGCAATGAAAGCTTGGGTAAAGAAGGAAGAAAGGGAGGGTGTTCAGAGTAATGACATTTGTCTTCCCAAGAAACCATTACATGTGATGAATGCTGGTTTACTGGAAGTGGCTGAACCTCTGTCTACAGGCGTGAAGAAGTAAATAAATTTCACATTTTGCTTTTTGTGCATGGCTTTTGCTTTACCTAGCAGATTGTCTTTATCTCAACCCATGATTTCTCAAACTTTTACAGTTCTCTCTCCCATCCCACTTGTGGAGAGCAAGCAAGTGGCTGTGTGGTACTGAGCTGCCTCACAGCTGTTGGGGTTGAAGTGAAACAACAGGGTATCTTAATATAGTTTGGAAATACACAGTGGCACACTGCAGGCCTAGGATCTAGGAATTTACTACATGGATTTTTTCACTTTTTTTTTTTATTCAAGGCAAAGAGTATCGTAGAATCATAGAATGGCTAGGGCTGGAAGTGACCTCAAAGATCAAGTTCCAACCCCCATGCTGTGGGCAGGGTCGCCAAAGTTTTTGAGTTACTGTGTGAAGGCAAAAAGACATAAATTTTGTAAGAATTTCTAAAATGAAGGGACAGTTTATGCTTGTTTTTTTTCGTGTTTTGGAGGGATGGGTGAGGTGGGAGAAGGGTTTGTGTTTCTGTTTTCTCTCCTATGGGAACAAATGCATTATTTTTCCCACCAGGGGATTCAACAGGATACTTATGAGGAAGTCTTGGACTATCAATGATTTCTCTTCTTTAGGTTATGAGGAGTTGATTCATTGTCATCTTGTGAGATAAAGACTATATCAACATATTTTTGAGACAGATTCTTGCATTTGCAGCTTTTAAATATTTGGGAGAATCTCAAAACTTTATCAAATGTTTGTTTTCCATGCATATTGTTTCCCTTATTCTTCAACCAAATCTTTCTACATGTTCAAGCATTTATGGTGTTTGATATCCAATATGGCATTTGAGTCCATTTTCCAACTTCTTGATAGAATGCAATTTCTATAAAAAGTAGCCTGTGAACTCTGAAAGTTATATGCTGAAGTACATGTGAAAGAGAATAACAGAATTTCACCAGAAATTAACAGTTTTAAATCCAAGGTTTAATATTAACAGGTTTCTGATACTACTAGGAGTTAAACAAATTACCATAAGCTTATCTGCATTATCTTACTTGAAAAATTGTTTGACATTTTATGCATTTTGTTCTATTTTGCTCATTGTTTTTTACTCATTGTTCAATAAATCAAAAAGACAGTTGAAACAAAACAATACAAACCAGGAGTAATTACTGAAGTCAGTTGTAACTTTGGAAAAATATAGAATGCACTTTATCTTAATTGTAGTTCAGATTTGATAATAATAAATGACAAAAACACTGTTAGAATTTGCAGATGGAGTAAATAAATTGTTTTGAACCTCTTAAAAAGACTCTGGCAAATAACATAATTAGTTCTCTTCAGTTTCAGAATGAATGTTCATACTGCAGAAATCATTCAGTAACAATGCTCTGCTGCTATTCTGAGCCATCTATCATGCAAATTAGAATCTTTCCACAACCCAAACATAACTGAATGCCTCTAGAGTTGTAAGTAACCACTCACAAGTTGGACTAGATCAAAACTTATTCTAAATTATGATAGAAAGTGCGATGACTGAGTTGGTTTGTCAGTACAGCATCTGCTTACTTTGCGCATGTCTTCTTCATGGTTACTAATCCTTCATGGTGTGGAGCATTGCCAGCTACAGAAAGATACCTGCAAGTAGCTTGAGAGAGCAGTTTATACATTTGAATCAACAATGGTTGCCCATTCACAGAGTAATAAAAAAAGCTTAGTCCCAAATGACTAGAGAATCCGCAAAAGCTAATAGTTATAATACTTCCTATCTTTATGATGTTTTATGTATAATCTTTGGAGTAACATCATGATCTTATGTCAAATATTACTGATTTAAGGCTGTATAATCTTCTTCATTCTGGAGGATGAAAATAACAAGTACACATGCAGTGCATAATCATGACAAGGGAAAGAGATAAAATAGCAGTAAAAGCCATTACTCAAAACTGTATCTAGTAAATGCTAATTTAATCTTGCCATCTGCTTAGCTGAAGTCAGGTAATTGAGCACTGTAAATGTCTTAACATAGTTTGTAAGAAGACTAGAGTGATTGTGGAGAACATATGTAAATGAAAGTATTCTTCACAGTTGTTTTTTTTTTAATCATATTTATTCAAATTTGTTGAGTCAGAACTTGAATTTTTGAAAACAAAAAATACAGGATAAAAATCAAATTGTTCAACTTTTTTTCTAGTGATTTTCTCTGTTTTATTGGTTGATAATGCTTTAGATTTCAACCATAACATTTACAATCATAGAAAATAGAAATAGATTTAGGAATATTTCTGAAAATAATTCAAATGATTCTTTTTTTGTAATTGAAGTAGTTTTCTCAAATAGACTGAGTTGACCTATACCTATCGTTGGGAGAATCAAATCCAACTTAAGAGGCAGAAAAAATGCTTAAGGAAATCAGCAAAGGCTTCCTTACATAGCCATCTTTTTCAGCAGTCTTTCTTGAGATGTGGTACCTTAGTAGGGAAAAGAACACTGATTAGAAAACAAAAAACATAAAAAGAAAACAACAAAAAACCCACAAACCCTGAACTGAAAAAGAAAATCCTCAAGATAAATCTTGTTTCAGTAAATCACTCCTCAGAATGTCTGAAAACATATAAACAGGCCCTGGGCAACCAGTTCTGGCTGAGGTGTCCCTATTCATTGCAGGGGAGCTGGATTAGATGGCCTTCAGTGGTCCCTTTCAACTCTAAGGGTTCTATGACTCTAAATCCCTAATGAATTGGAGTTATGTTCAGAAGTTTCAGATACCACATCTAGCAAATGAGCACTGAATTTATAATCTGTGCTTAGTGTTCCATACTGATTTTGTTTATTCTATTTTGTTCTTGTCCTTGTTTCGTCAGGATGAATACTTTGAAGTTAAACACCTTATTACAACAAACAAATGAAAAAAAACCCAAAATCGCAAAAAAATACCCACCTGTATTTCTTTGTAAATGTAAGCAACTTAATAATGACTACTCAAAATGAAAAGAAATACAGCAGTGGTAAAGAAGTTACATAGAAAAGATCCTGCCTGCTTCCTTTTAGTTCTGGGTCTTTGTAACTTTGTGAAATATCCACAAGCAGCAGAATGTGTAATGCATTCTGCTCTCTTGAGAAAGCAGTAATGTTCTCTCACTAGGTCTGTAAACTTCCTTTTAAATAATAGGGAATTTCTTGCTGCGAAGTAAGCAGTGACCTTTTATTTATTTGATAGATGAGTTTATAAAAGCTGTTTAGTCTTGGGAGACATGGTATTGATGAGCTCTCACGAATCTGAACTTGACAAAAATTTCACTTTTTTTTTTTTTTTTAATCTATAAACATGAAATACACTGAAAGGCTGAACTCTGCAGAACCCCAAACCATTTCAATCTTTCCCTCTTATGACTAAACAGCATTTTAGTTACATGCATTAACCCCTGTGATTATAGGCTTGGGAATCATATTTAGCTTTTATTTTGCCTTATCCATCATAGAAACAGTATAAGCTCTGTTGAGGTAAAAATACAATAAAGCATGTAGTCTTGTTAAAATTGCATATGAAAAGTACTTTAACTTAATTTCTCTATTCATAATTGAAGTGTGTTAGAAACAAATGGAAAAAAAAAAAAAAAAAGACATAATTCTGTCTGACTTGATTTTCACTTATTTCCATTGTGTACATTTTCACATAAAACTTTGTCATGCACCAACATGAATGAACTTCTACAAAATATACAACTGAGGATCAAACATAGAAAGCTCTACGAGTAGAAACTGATTTCTATGTAATTCTTCAGTTCAGAAATGAATTTTCTTCATAACTTGCAGTTGCAAAAAATGAAGATTGTATACAAACTATACATATATATATTCATTGTATTGGTATGTATATCTTAATAGAATTCTATGTATACAGATCTGGAAATCACAACGTCTAAGCTTATTTACAAGTCACTCCCAAAGGTTGAAGATACAGCTGGACTATCCAACCTCCTTTTTTGTTATTACATAGCCAATAGTCTTTGTGCTCTCCCTCAAAGGGACAGCATACATTTTCTCATTCTGTTCTCAACTGTGATTTTATTACCCTGGTAATATTTTCAAAGCAGCGACTTTCTAGTAAGTAACATAGTAAAATTAAATGATGTTTTCATGCAATGTATTAGTCATTTTCTTCCCTTTCTGCTATAGTTTGGTAACTGCAGTTTATGTCATTGGAATGAATACTACAGTTTAAAAACCTGTGGAGATCTGAAATAATTTCTGATATTAGCAAATATCTTAGTAGAAATTTACCTTTTGTAATAAAGGTGTTGAATATCAAATAAGTCTCCCCCCCCAAAAAAATAAAGTTTTTCTTTAGAGGAGTGCTCCTTGCTATATTCCTTTTTGTACTTAAAAAAATAAAAGTGTATGATCTCTTAACAGCTTTCCTGAAAATGTATATGTATGTATATATATTAGATGTAACAGAGACTGAAGTTTATTACACGATAAAATTAGATCTGTTTTGCAGTTCTGTGTAAGACTGAACAAGTTACACATATATATTGAACTTCATGAGTTTAACATAGCTTATTGTCTTTAAAACCAAATAACATTTCTGGTCTTATTGTTCTTCTTATCTCAAAAGACCATCAGTGTTCCAGGTCATGACTGAACTTCTTATAGATCTCTATGCTATTTCTGTAGATAAAGCCATAGCATCTGAATTGTAGAAAAATGTGCTGGCTTACTTTTCAACTCCATTGGTTCCTAACCTTTCATGAGCACTTAATTCCTCACACAGAAGGAAATGGTGATACCATAGAAGTCTGTGGACCATGAAGGGTAATTGGATAACATCTTTTGAAAGATTTACAAGCCTGCCAAGGATTTTGCCAGCTTTAAAACTCACTGAATCAGTGTGAAGGGATCTGAACTATTCTGACATAAATGTTCAAAGAGAGACTTTTCCTATGAAAGTATAATTTAGAGCCTACAATAAAAGTGTACTGAAAAACACCACGAAGACGAAAACAACCATAAATTGAAGACCTTAATATTACATTACGGAATACTTCTGTGGTTCATCTGCTTGTGCGACATATTTTTGTTGTCTAAAACCTTTTTTTTTTTTGAGAGAGAGTTACAGCGGTAGCTTATCAATAAGAGGACAATAAGGAAGTTGCTGTTTAATACAGCTGAGAATGTTACCTTGCACTCTCTCTTCCTATACATAAACATACATTGTACACTTCATAAGCTAGAAACAAGAACAAGAATCATAAAGAAAATTAGGCAATTTACGTGCAAAATGTAAGTTCTCAAAATTGTTGCTTAACATTTATTCCACCTTGAATACCCAATATGCACCTAGTAGTAAAATTTTCTGTTCTCCCTTTCTATTGTTGTACAATTTAGCACTGACCAGGGCAGTGCCCTAATGCTGGGATAAAAGGCTCAGTGGTGGTGGAATGTAGGCCATAGTTTACTTCTGCATAGTGGTGTGTCTACTACGTCAGGGGTGAAAGCAGAGACATACCATTTGCCATGGATTGGTCCAGACTGTCTTGGAATGGGATGAAGTAACTAAGCATCTATTATATATGAATGACATCACCATACAGGGCAATAGAGCAGAAGAAGTATTTGAGAAAGGGAAGACTAGAATCATAGAATATGCTGAGTTGGAAGAGTACTGAGTCATACTTCTGGCTCCACACAGGAACACACAGAAATTAAGCCATATTTCTGACAGCACTGTCAAAATGCTTCTTGAACTCTATCAGGCTTGGAACTGTAAAGAATTCCCTGGAGAACCTGTTCCAATGCCTGAACACCCTCTTGAAATAATCTTTTCCTAATACTTAACATGACCCTCGCCCTGTAGCAGCTTCATGCTGTTTACAAGGATCCTATCACCAGTCACCTGAGAAAAGAGGTCAGCACCTGCCCCTCTTCTTCATTTATGAGAAAGATGCAGGCTGTTGTGAGACCTACCCTCAGTCTCCTCTTCTCTGGGCTGAACAAAAAAAAGTGACCTTAGCTGCTCCTCATGTCTTCCTGTTTAGACCCTTCACTGTCTTTTTTGCTTTTCAGAGAATCACAGAATGGCCTGGGTTGTAAGGGACCTCAAGGATCATGAATCTCCAACCCCCCTGCCACAGGCAGGGCCACTACTCTCCCCATTTAATACTAGACCAGGCTGCCCAGGGCCCCATCCAACATGGCCTTGAACACCTCCAGGGACAGGGCATCCACAACCTCTCTGGGCAGCCTGTTCCAGTACCTCACCACTCTCTCTGTAAAGAATTTCCCCTTGACATCCGACCTAAATCTTCCCTCCTCCAACTTAAAAACATTTCCACCTGTCCTGCTGTTGTCTACCCTTTCAAAGAGTTGATTCCCCTATTTGTAGGCTCCATTTAAGTACTGGAAGGCTGCAATGAGGTCACCCCACAGCCTACTTTTCTCCAGGCTGAACAAACCCAGCTCCCTCAGCCTGTCTTCATAGAGGAGGTGCTCCAGTCCCCTGATCATCTTCGTGGCTCTCCTCTGGACCCTCTCCAACAGCTCCCTGTCTTTTTTGTACTGGGAGCTCCAGACCTGGACACAGTACTCCAGATGGGGCCTCACAAGAGCAGGGGGACAATCACTTCCCTGTCCCTGCTGGCCACTCTTCTTCTGATGGAGCCCAGGATACCATTTGCTTTCTGAGCTGCAAGGGCACACTGCTGACTCATGTTAAGTTTTTCATCCATCAGGACCCCCAAGTCCTTCTCTGCAGGACTGCTCTCAAGGCCTTTCTTTGGGTACTTTCTAACAGCTTTTTCATATTGTGGTCCATACTAAGTTCTTCTGAAAGCTGATTTTTCCAATAAAATAAAGCAAGTTCAAATGGCAATGGGTATTATGACATCTAGCTGGCTTACATACTGCTGAATGAGAGAAAAATATTCCATCTCTAGACTGACCCATGGTAGTAATTATATGTTTCCTTTAGGATCTATGAATAAGAAAATCTTGATTAACATGAATGCACAAAAGCAGAGTCTCATCTGAGAGCCATAGGCACTTCTTTGCACTCCTCAGAAACAAAATACCATAATTTTCACTGAAATCGTAGCACTTTTCTTTCATAGGTTTGTGTTTTTGACCTTCAGACAGTATTTCCCATCTTCCCTCATTTCTTCTGACTGTAGGATTTTCAAGGTTTTTATTCTTGTATTTTACTCCATGCTGTGTGCTTATGAGTAGAGATTTTTGGAGGCATGTTACAAGCATATAGCAGTGAGTAATAACTTTGTGCAGGCTCATCACTATGAAATTTCAAAATTTCAAAATAGCATCTGTCCTTAGTCTCCTTTTTGAATCTCATTGGGGTGAGTAATGTGCCTCTAGGAAAGCCAAGAATTATCTCAATTTGTATAGTGGATAAAATGTATCCAGAGATAATCACATCACTGACCTGGAGAACTGAATGAAGGAAGAATCTTCAGAGAAAGATCAAAGTGTATGAGATACAGGCATGCACGAATCTCTATGACATTTCTAAATTAGGAAGAAGTACCAGAGAAAACTTCACCAAAATGGCTAGAGAAGCACTGGGAAGAAGTGGTGAATCTTCTTGAAAAGAAAAGATTGATTCTATGTATTTGCAAATTTGGACTTTGAAATCGCGAAATCAGAGAGCAGCTAATACAGAATTTTCTACTGTTTTCGTGATGAGATTTATGAAACATAGGCTTCATTCTGACCAGTATACTGGCATATACTTTTAATTCCATGAAAAGCAGTGCAATTCTAAGTGTCAGAATACTGGAATGTAAATTGGAATCTGACCACAGAGATACAATATAGCAGATAATTGTTTTCCTGAGATAAATACAGTACATATATGTATAAATGCTGTGCATATAAATATATACATATAAATACAGAATTAGGATTAGCCTCTATAGCAGAGAATCCTTGTTCACACTTGAAAAAAATTAGACAAAATGGCACACGTAAAAGAAGACAGCTAAGCATAATTTACTAGATGTTTCATTTTCTGTGGATAATCCTTCAGAGTGAAGAATTACTGGAGTCAAGTCTGAGAAACACTGTCATGAAAATAATTAGACTTTGACATTTTGCAGGTACTATGTGACATGATGATTGCTGCTTTAGGAATGTTCCAAAGTGCAATTAAATTTTGTCTCTTACTAACAGATCATAAATCATTATCCACAGTTCAGTAGGATATCTTCTGACCATACATTCTAGAGGAATTATTGCAGTTCATCGTATTGTGTGTCTTTAGGGAGCCTTAATCTTTAAATAATTGCAGAAATAACTGGGAGAAGACATTATTCAGTGTGCCTAATGAATTAGGACATTGACATGCTAAATCAAAGGAATTGCACTGTATTATTTTTATGATGGTTATGTATATTTATGGAGGTAAAAAATACATTATTCTACACAATATTTTGCAATATAGTCTTTGTTTGTAACTTTTGTCTTCTTAAACATTTTAAAATAAATTAACTGCATTTTTGCATCATAAAAGGTACAACTTCTCTACTCCGCAGATCACAGAATACTCTTCGTTAGTGCATCTCTACTTCCAAGTGGAATATTTCCTCACTATCATTTATAAAATTATAGTCCTCTTTGCACTGTTATAGAAAATGTGTTCTACTCTTTTAAAAATAATCCAGAGGGGATTTACCTTCTCTGAAAGTGAATCCTGGAATGTAAACCTCATATAATCATTGTCTTTTAAAAATTATGCTAAATATTCATCTTGAGTAAGCTCTTTGTGGAGTTTTATAGCTAGTGGGTGATTATGTATGCACTGCCCTATTGAGAATGTAACATGAAGTGATCCTAAGGCTGCTCTAAAAACAAGCAAGACAAGTAGAGCAGTGGAGACAATGGTAGAGTGACTGGTTCCTTCCAGAGTCCATCACATCTATAGTATTACCATTATGCAAAATGAACACTGTGGCAGAAAAGTCAGAGTCATGCCTATCATTCTAAACTACTACAATCAGGTGACTCGATCTAAAAATCAAACTCACATCCATCCACTTGTCTATTCATGCTCTTCAGCAGAGCAGGGCTGTGAGGATATAAGAAAGCTCGTGGGTCAAGACAAAGACAGGGAGAACAGTTGCCAATTACTACTGTGGGTAAAACAGACTTGACTTGTGAAAAGTCTAGTTTTATTTATTGGCAATTAAAGCACGTTCCAATATGAAGAAACAAAGACAAACATTTTCTCCCCGTTTATCCTAGATTCAACTTTGCTACTTCATTCTCAGCTTTTCTACCTCCTCTACCCTCCTTCCAGTGCTGAAGTCACAAAGGAGAGATGGGGAATGCATGTTGTGGTTCAGCTCCCTTCTCACCGAACTTTTTGCCTGCTTCAGCTTCCTTTGGGGCTTGTTTCAGTTTGGGGTCCTTTGTGGGCTACAGAGAGATATCTTCAATTTCCATGGTCTGCAGAGGAATTTCTGCTCTAGTGGCTGAAGCACCTCTTCCCTCTCCTCTTATTTCAATCTTCTCTCTTCTATTTCTCAATCTTTTTCTTTGTTTTTCCTTCTTCTCCTCTGTGCAGTATTTTCCCCTTTCTTGAATGTTTTATCAGAGAAACATCACCAACTTGGCTAATTGGCTCAACAGTGTCCTTTGATGGATCTGTTTTGGATCCAGCAGCATCCATTGTGAGGGCAGCCCCTGGTCTCTTTTCAGAGCTGCAACTCTGAAACAACCTGTAGCCAAACTTTTGCCACCTACACCCAACACAGTTATATATGCACTGCCTATTCTTGGCATGTAATAAAAACATTTCAAATACCTCGCAGAAAAGGTAGAAATCAGGTGATCCTGGCTAGAATATTAAAGACAAATAAAAATCCCAGGAAAAAAAAAAAAGAACCAACCATGAAAAACAACAACAAAAAACAACAAAACTGTTCTGAATTTAGTTGTAGGGATGATTTGTGATTGCATTAGAGGTTTTACTCTCAGATAGTTCTAGGCAAAAACACCCATATGCTCATTCCAATGTGGATTTTGATGACTACTCACTACAGAAGAACACATAGAGCCATGTATATTGTCATTATCTAAAGAATGGTCTTTTTCTCATTTATTTTCAGCAGTCAGTAATTACCAAAAAAAACATGCTTCATAAATACTGCACTGTCACTCTATTGCATTCGACTTAGCAATCATAAAGTTCTATCAAAGCACAGAACAGGGTTTATAGTTATGGTAGCAGAATATTTGTAAAATTTATTTCTGTTTTGAAATGTAAAGGTGTTAGTACAGCCTGAACAGCCTTCAGCTATAACACATTTATGTATATTTTTTTTATTTTTGAACATTATTCAACTAATGAATTTCAGACACTTTTGATATATTTGCATTTATTTTCTTAACATTTCTGACATATTTGGCCCATTATTTTTCCTTGTCTTGCAGAATCCTAGTCTTTTAGCCAGTCTGCTACTGTAAGATTTTGCCATCTCTGCAGACTATGAATTACTCCTGATATTTGTGAGTTATGCCTCATTAACTTTTCATAATTAGGCATATTTCATAACTAGGAGTTCTATAAATTCACTCAAACCTTTGTTTCTTACATATAGCGCCATAGTTATATACCTTTAACCAGTTAAATCATTCTAACTTTCTGTCACTACAAGCCTAATTCAGTAGTTTTCCAATTGTGATATGTCTTACATCTGCAATTGATGAAAGCAGGTGCCCCAGAATTATTCTCCTTATTAGCTAATATACACTACCGTATTCCCTTGGAAGCAAAATGTAGTTCAGAATAAGCAGTGAGAATGAAACCATCCTTGTTATTTGGTACAGTGATGTGTGATGTAATATATAGTGGGTGGGTCTGGGTTCAACGAGAATGATGGGTTATTCTGAGATGAACAAAAACCTGATCACACTCAAAAAGGCATAAAATATACAAAGTTAATGCAAATATAGTCTTCTGAACAGGAGCTGACTCATTTCTTGTATCTGGAAACTGAGGAGAGTAGCTGCAGATCTACTCAGAGCTCAGGCATCATTTCCTTATGCTTAGTGCATACCATGCTGTGTCTGGACAGATTATCTCACAGCACAGTGGAGATACTGTGTGGATGTATCAATGACATTATGATGTGACTGTTCCTTGGCCCTCTGCTCCCTAGAGTCTGTAAAATAACAGCTCTTCAGAATGCACTAGGGAGTTTTTGCTGCTTAAGTCTTCTGGTGAACACGTCTGAAAATATCTTGTACAGAACTTGACTCATGGCACCTCAATGTATTCTTACCCAAAAAAAGAAAAACTCACATTAAAAAAATCTGACCTCTGTGCCATGCATGATGTCTCAAATATATCCTGGTAAGAAAGTTCATAGGAATAATAGATTTTGAGGACAACTAGCTTGATCCTTTGCACTACATAGGTCACACAGGTCGCACAGGTCAGTCTGTGACTCCTTCAAAAAACATAAAATAATGTTGTACTTTTACATAAAAGAGTACTTTTTCAAATTAACTGTCCCCTTTATGCATTTTTTTTCTGCTTAAGTTAACAGCAGTGACAGGGAAGGATGGGTTGTGAAATCAGACCAACAGATTTATAGTGCTGAGTTAGGAATGAGGACTAAACAGCAGTGCAATATGAAAATAAAAAAATAAAAAATAATAATAAAAAAAAAGCAAAAAAACTAGAAGATTTGCTGTTATGCTGGCATCCTGTCTTGCACTGTTTGTTTTCTACTCAGCATTCATTATTTGGTTTTTAAGAACTTTGACTGCTGCCCTGAACATGTCATTTACTTGAATATGAACTTTACTTAGTTTAATTGCATGGTTTACATTTGCTTTCTCTTCAGTTTTTAGCATCCAGTTGCCTGTCATGTACTAAATAATACATATAATGAGTCCTCAATAAATAGCAATCTGAATACTTAGATTACTTATTTTGCTAAAATATAAAATGTCCAGGTTTGTTTAATAGGCTGTCCAGTGAGTCAGAATAAAAAATGAACCTCTTAAAACATGCATAGAGGAAGTAATCTGTGAGAAGTAAACTGCCAGTTAAAGTGTCTTTGAATCCATAACATTAACATTTTGCCTTACCAACTTAGAAGACCATGAAATTTAGACTACAGAGTATCAATGAAGTTTTAGAACTGTCTTTTCTCAAAATGAGTTCTCCTTCACTGAATATGTCTTTTGAATTCCTTTTTCATTACTGGAGTGAACGTGAACTGTCTTTTAATTATGTCTAATTAATATTTTAATTCTAAGGTCATATATTAATAACACAGCTCATCTATGAGCTACTACTGCAAACTTGATTAACCGTCTCAATCAGCATTGACGGTTTTCAGGAAACATTCAGAAAATTGTAAAGGCCAATTTAAAGATGTACATTGTCCTGTTGTACTTTTGAATAGCAAATCTGCTGGCCTGAAGGTCACATTTCCTTAGGTGAAAATTTTCTTAAGGAACCTTTTTCCTTACTGGCTTTATTGGTTATGTGTACTTTTAGTTGCATTTCTGCAATTGTGTTCAGTAAATATTTAAAAGTCAGATCCTACTCAATTCTGAAAGAAATTGAGTGACATGTGTCTTTGTTTGTGATACCCATTTGGAAGGACTTTAGGATTGCCTCAGTTTTATATCAAACTTCTGCTTTATTAGCATAACTAAGTAGGTCACAATGAATGTGCAGATAAATACACATCCTTTTTAATCCCCCTTCATAATTATTTTAAGTTATTATCTTGAAAATGAGAACTAGAACTTATATAGGTACTCTCCTTTTATTCTAGCATTGCAAATACCTTGTTCCTTCTTTCAGTCCACTAATATTTACTTCTCTTCATATGACATGACATATCAAGCCTGCTATTAGGAGTAGAATCTTCTTTCTGTTACTCTCACCATATTTTTCTTGTAATCTCTTTAAGCATTTGCCTGTCTGCTTGTCTGTGCATAACGTTCTGCACAACTTACTAGATTTGTATTTATGCTCGTCATAAATTTGAAGATAGAAGTCCAAATTTAGTGTTTAGATGTTGTGGTGTTTTACCTTTAAAAATTTCTATGAAAATACTGTGGAAATTTAGACAAGGAAATTGGATCAAGAGCTAGTATAGTTACATCACAGCTCTGTGAACTGAAATGGGAAAAAAATAACTATACTGCTTCCAGTACTCAGCAGTTAGGTATGCCAGTCTGTTGAATCACTGCAAGCAGGTTTTCTGCCTTTTGAAGTATCTGAGATATATATGTCTGTGAGTATGCCTGGGGAAAGTCAGACTCCGAGGATGAGTTTAGCAAAGTTTTCTGAGAAAGTTTTGTAAGCTAATCAACAGAAAGTATTAAAGAGCAGGAGAGATCCCCCACGGTTTTCTTCAGTGAAGCTACACATCAGGGTATGAGATAGTCATTTTAAAGATCAGAAAATTGTTTTTCAGCCTTCAGTTTCCTGATCTGAAGTAGATTCTTGTATCCCAACTCTAGTTGGGATCCCTGAGTGCCCCTACCTTTGTGCATCCCAATTGCTTGTGGAATAGTAGGTAGGACTGTTTATAAATTCCTGTAGGATTTAGCTGTGAAGTAAACTTGACGGCTATGGTTTGTTGCCTAGGGATTTGGGCATGCTTGGAAAACAGAGGCTCAGCTGCCAGCCTACCTGCTTTCCAGAGGCTGTTTGCATTAATAAGGCAAGAGCCCTGAGGAGGCCCAGCAGCTCAGGAAGGCTTCTGAGGATCTATCTTTTACACCTAGGGAACTACTGACAAATAAATGGCAGTTATGTGGTATGTGGTAGCCCCAGCTAAATTTTGAAATTATTAAGATCTGAGGTCAGTAAGCATTTCAAATAATCTAAAATGGGATTTGGGGCAATATTAAAAATCCCAAGAGGTGACCAAATATTTTGAATATATGCAACCTTGGGTGCTTTTAAAACACATTAGAGCAAATTACTATCAAAAGAAAAGAAATAATTCTTACGACTTTAAAATAACATGCTCATTATATTTGTTTGCTCACTGTAAGAATAAAAACTCCAACCAGAAAAAAGGTAGGGTTTTTTTTTTTCTTTTTTTTTTTTTTCTTTTTTTTTTTTTTTTCTTCTGTTTCACACATAAAACACTGCCAGGCTGAGGCTGAAGTGGTTGCAAGGTATCCATTCGAGTCTAATTACCCAACCAGGTTGAACACAGCCAGTCCAACAAAACTCCAGCTGCACTTTTTAATTGCCTCAAATGAGCTCCTAAATAACTGTGTGGAGTTAAACCACAGCAGAGATAACACAATGTAAGTACATAGAAACTCTGAACACCCAGGGCTCTAGAGTGCTCAATTAAACTTTCCTTGATTATTCAATAGAACAGAAGTGTTCAAATTAAAGGCTTTCATGCTACAGCAGGCTATGACCTCATTCTCAAGCTTCAATATTGCAATGGAATTTAATTAAGATATTCCCCATTCAAGGCATTACCCTAGAGGTAAGCTTTGTTCCAAATACCTCATAGAGGCATCTCTCCTGCTGTTAAGTGAATGACTTTTGGTGAATCAAAATAAATATTGTTCTGTCATATACTCACTTTTATTCTGTACAGTGTGAGAAAGTAACAGTATGAAATCATCAAAACATTTAACTCACCACGCTGAAAAACGCTTGTAAAAAAATCTTTGTTCTCATTGTATTAAAACTGCAAACCTCATATTAATTCCTGATTTGTGTTAGAAATATCCAGTTTCAATAGGAATAAATTGCACTTCCCCAGATAGGGGTAACAAGAAGTGCATAAATTTTGGTACCAAAATTTTGGTCTGTGAAGAAAGAATAGCAAAACCAATATTTAGTATGAACAGCAATCTAATTTGTGGATATTCTTAAGTCCAAGTGGTGTCGTGTAATCTATTTTTATTAATAACTGCAAAGTATACTGGAATCATTATACGAAAGTTAAATTTCTTAGTAGTTGTATGAAAAGAATATTAAACATTGGATATAGTCGTAAGAATATATACTTTTTTTCCCCATTTATTTGTTTAGAACCACTGAAATATATTATTCTCTCTATATATATTTAATTATACTCTTGATAGAAAAGCCTAACATAATACAAATATTTAGTCTCTGTGCTAAATTAGTTTTTATACCAAGTCTTTTACATATCATTTGAACATCTTGTGGTCTAAATGTTAAAATTATGTCCCAACACACATTACTAATTATGATGTATTGCTGTTTCTCTTTAAACAGTCATTTCTAGCTAATTAAATCATTGAAAAGAAAATGACCTCTTCGTTTTATTATGCCATTTTTTTCTATGATCATCTAATCAGAATGAGAAAGCCATGCCGCTTTAAAATTTTATTTTGATCGTTAGATAAAATTGTTACTTTAGATTATTCTCACCTGGTAGAGCTTCCGAACAATTTTTTGCATTTCTCTTGTCTTCTGTTATCCGCTCATCATCCTTTATATACTGTCGAAGAACTGACATTAGATGAGGGGTAAAGAAGGTTGTTGTATTGCTAATGAGTGGTAAAGCTCAACAATAACTTAAGCCGGATGTGTACGTACACCCACAAGGCGTCTCGTCCTTACATGCAACCAGTTGTGTTGCGCAGGTATAAAAGGTGGTTAGCGCCTACAATAAACGCCTTTTGTTCTGCACCAGCGAAGGAGTCCACGCCTCATTTGCCTCTCTAGCAAGAGAGCCCGGGGCAGCTCTGCAACAATTAGAAGCTGGTGATTTTGTATCACTTGTTGATTTAACTGAAATTCTTTTCAAAATAGAACCGCCAATGTCCTTTCAGGAAATTACAAAGTGAAGCAGTGCACCACTGATGCAAAAGTTACTTCCTTTCTCTCAGTAATTAATTCCTACATTATATAAAGTTAAACCATTTATTGGGCATTTAAAATCTAGGTATTGTAATCTCTGATTTTTAGGCACATGCTTGTATAGGATACATCTAATGACACTGAATCCAGAAGAGTGTTGTCAACAGTCTTGGTCCAGATTTTATTGCTGAATATTGATGTTTATATTTTTTTAAGAAGGGTAGTAGGTTTTTTCCTCAAACAACTGACATACTAATCTCCAACTGCGTATAAATAAATAATTTCAGATATCATTTTCTGATAATTATCTGAAATTTGGAACAATCACAAAGAAAAGGCATAAAAAAACTATGTAAGTAGCTAAGGTAATTAAGAAATGCATCCTGATTTAGGACCAAAATAACCCACTAATATAAAATCAATCCACTGGCAAGGTAAGTGTTGTGGCATGTCAGATATAATCAGAAGAATGCCCTCTCATTCACAGATTGAGTATCAAGATTTGAACTGGTACAAGAAATACAGAAAGGGAATAAAGTTTATGATGTTAACATTGCTTGACAGTGGTTAAGACTGTAGTAACTGTACATGTAACAGTATGTAGGGTTGCCTGAAGTATGTTGTGGCTGCCTGAAGTTTGGTAGGGAGCACTGTCCCATTAAGGGACACAATTTTAGCAACACCAGCTCAAAGGAGAGTCAACTAATGGTTGTTGTGGTCCTGCTTAAAGCCTCTTTTTTTGAGCCACCAATACAGTCAATGGCTGAATTCTCACTTAATGTTTGAGTGTTAGATCATGTTAACATAGAACATCACAGGCCTTTTCACAGTCTATTCAGTCCTGCCAATATAGTTCATACTTTTATTTTAAAAGCAGACCAAGCTGGTGTACCAATAACAGAGGATGAAAAAAGAAAAAATTATCATAGGGCATAGATGAGTTTTAAGCAAATATTTTTGGTATTTTTCATCATTACATTTCACTTATTTTTAAAAGGGTTTTTACATATTTCAAGTCATCTATCCCTACAGTATCTACCATATGACTTCTGCATGTAGATGTAAATCAGTCTTCCTTTCTACAGCAGTGGGAAGTGTTTCTCTTCCAATTCCTGTCAGGTTCTTTGGTGGTTGAGTAGAAAATCAAGAGTGTAAAAATGTCCTGACAATCAAATAGCACGGGCAAAATGTCACTTGTAAAAATAAGAAACTAAGGTTTAAAATTTTAATCTTATATCTGTAGTGCATTTGAATGCATATAATGTCAGCATTGATCATTAGATTATCTCTTTCCAACTATCGCAATAAAATGTGAATCATCCTTCTGAGTTTTGTGCTATGAAGTGTCAATATAATTCTTCTAAATGCTTCTCCTGTTGGAAAATAAATAATGTAAAATAACTGATCATTAAAATATTCTCTGAAGAGAGAAAATAATAGTAAGTGAGATACCGTATTGTTAGAGATTGGTTGGAACAGAAAGAATGAGAGAGAGAATCACACTGTTAAGTCAACAAGTGATTCTCTAGCAGGATTTTTTTTATTCATTTCTTCTGTGATACAATAATTACTTTAGAAGTTATAGCTGAGAAGCACTATTTAATGTTCAGTCAGTCTAAGCCACATATCTGATGCTTCAAATCAGTGCAAAAATGTTCAGAAATTATGTTTATTGTGCAATTATATTGTATTATGGAATTGCTAATTAAAGTGTTATCACTTGTTTCCAATTTTTTTTATAACTTAACAGTAATGAAAATTTTCAGGAAAGCAATTGAAAAACAAGCATGCTCTGTTAGTATTAAAGTAACAGAGAACAAATACCAAGAAACAGCTGTTCTGTTTTCCACTGCTCTGGTTACAACAATCAACCCTTTTTAATTGTTAAACACCTGTCTTCTTTTTGATTGAAATTATTAACTTCATATATATTTCCACTCTCTTTTCTGACTTTTTTTCCTGTAAAATCTGTTTAATTATTTTATTTAAATTTTAGGATCCTAAAAATTATTATGAGATTAATTGTGTAGAGAGTATTTTTCCCTTCTACCTTAGACCAGTCTTGCTCTTCAGTTTTTCAGGAATAAGAAAAGAAAAAGATGTCCTTAGAATTAACACTTATTTCTGAGTGATAATCATGGACTTTTTTGAAGTCTTGCTTTTCATGCTATTGCCACTGCAACCTGTTTTTGTTGGATTTTCTGAGTGTCTGATTAATGTAAATCCAAGTAAGAAATAAAATTGAGCTAAGGTGACTGCTTCTTCAATAAAGAGCAAAAGTGAAATAGAATTCATATAATCTTATTCTCATTTACTTTTAAAATCTTATTCTCACTTTCTGTCTTGCATATTAAGTTATTTTTTTTAATCAAAACCTTTGACAGAGTACACAAGTAAGTATTCCAAATGACATTATTTGACAAGATCACAACCAAAATTTCCTTATTCATATGTGGAATTGGGATCATAGGAAATGCTGTATTTAATTGTACTTGTGGGAGAGTTGTCATTCTGTCATTAAGTCTGACTCATCTCAGAGACTTGATTCAGGAAATCTTTCAGTCATCAAGTACACTGCGACTAAGGGGAAAAAAAATGTCTTCTAAGTTCATATGTTTGTTTTTTTTTTAAATTTGGCACTGTAAGAGAATGACTCTGGACTTTTTCTGTTGTGTGCATGTATGTGCATTCAGATGTTTCCATGTAGAGAAACTCTACAGAAACAGAAGTGGACTGTTTTTTAATTTGTATAAGCAACCATACAATGATTAACAGTGAAGATTCACAAATCAGCAATCAGAAGAAAAATATAATATTCAGACCTAAAATTTCACAGGCCAAAAAAAACAGGATAGTATCTACATCCTTACATTGCCTGTTATCATTTTCATGACAATTGAAATGTAAGGCTTACAATTACTCTGCTTCATAATGTGCCTCAAATGAGAAATGGCCACGTTTGTGACATACTACTATTTTCAGAGTTGTTTTCACTGATGCCTCTGATATTTGTGCTGTTAAACTTAGCATAAGTTTATGCATTTCTGTAGTTGCTTAAGTAAATCTCAAATTGTTTCATTAAAAGATGGCAGAACTTTTGTTTTATATGTGGCAAAAGAACACATATTTTCATCTAAAAAAACTGTTAGAATAATATTGTTCTCTAAATGGAATCATTTGTAGCCCTAATTGTATTTCTGAGTCTTCCACAGTGAGTTCTAGGCAAAGACATTAAAAAAATTGTCTGAAGCAGAAGATGTCTGAAATTGTTCTGGCAATACCTGTAACAGACTGCCTATGCACACAGATCTGTGCCACCATGGTGGAACATAAGGCTTTCCGTATGAATGGCACTGAAGCCCCAAAGAGTAGAAAATGACACTCACTGATTTTCAGACTCTTTTGTATCTGCTGGAGTCTCAATCTCTTGATGTCTTCTTATTCTGTAAGCACAACAGGAGTCCTTAATTTTCCTGTTAATTTTCCTGTCATGTTTCACCTTCCCTGTATATCAGCAAGATAAATTGAGTAACCCTCAGAAATAAGGTGAGAGGGAGCCAACTTTTGTAATGAAGATGTTGTACTTGGACATCTCTGTCTCTGAGATCTCATCTGCGATGCATGGATTTACCTGGACCAAACCTCTTTGCACTGTACTCAACTTTATTTGAAAAAACTTCAGAGAAATTATATATCTTCTAAAAATCCACTAATTGTTCTCTACATCTTAAAATGCTTAAGAATCTTTAATCTATATACCAGGACCATGCAAGAATAAAATGAGGGGCAAATGCAGCCTCAGAGTAATAAAATAATGAGAAATCTCCACTTTCATTGAAAGATGAAGTTAAGCAGTAAACTATGTAGACCATCACTTCTTGTTTTGAATGATCCACACTTTTTTTTTACTAGAGCCTACAATTAACATCTGAAGTCTATCTGTATGAATCCCAATATAGAGTTACACTTTAGGAGGACTAAGAAGTGGCAGAGCATCTTTCCTTATTGTATGGCTTCTAAAATCTCTCATCCTATTGTTTTATGTCACAAAAAGAGTGCCATCTGAATTCAGTCATAACAGTATTAGCTAAGAGAAATTTCCACAGTTTTTGGTAAGATTATTTCAAGACTAAAGATTCATACTTCTAAGTATTTTAAAATACTTGAGTACAATGACAGCTGTTCACTCCATGAGTATAGAGTAAGGAAATATCATTCATTACTTTAGTGCCAGCCATTACTTAATTGTCCTTCAGAGGATCACAACTCTCCAAAGGTCAGAGATTCTCCTTAAATTCCCTGTTCTAGAAGTTCTGAGCAGAATTTTGTTCCCACTGAGTATTTTCATGCATGAGTTTACGTAATAAAAAAGGTGTGTGTGTGTATGTACTGTTAAGATGAGCAGTGCCTGAGAGTCCATTATCACCTGATCCATGAAGCTTTGCAGGGTGACAAAGTAGAATTATGTTGGCTAGACAAGGATCTTTTTCTAAAAATCTAACAATAAATAAGGCAAAAATCTGTGAAATTTCTTCAGATGAATTTTTCTGAGAGCCTTGTGGGGTTTTCCTATGGGTGTTGTAGAACTGTGCCTATAGCTATAAACATGCAAAACATAGACCATACTGAATGAAGGACGCAACACATAAAACTGTTTAAGAGTAGCCACTGTGTCAATGGCACAATTAAAGTGAAGTTAGGAGTTAACATACTTAAGTTCAATAACAGATTGATTTCATATCTTAATCACTTTACATCTCATACGCCACTAAGAAGATGGCCTTTGACCATTCTCAGAGAAAATGAAAATGAGGAAAATGCTATTTTTTTCAAGATTTTTATTGACCTTCCTTAAATTTCCAGCTGAATGCACTGAATGTTTGTTTTATATTAATGGAAATCTGGTTTTGAACTTTATTTCATCACTAATGCCATTTTTGTCAGTTTCAGACATTATTGGTCATGCCCAAAACTAGTAGGAGAGCTAATTCATTAATCAAAAATTCAATTTTAGTGCTTTAGTGAAGAACTTTACATCTACTTCTTTAACCTTCTTCAAAAATAGTTAATTTATTTCCAGAGGTTTGTTTGTTCCTCTTCAGCTGTCTTTCCATTTAAGAAGTTAATGGTGGTTTCATTATTAATAACTAGGAAATGTAATGTTTTTAGGGTTATGGGTGACAAGTTGAGTTTTTATCATGGGCAAATCTCTTTTAACACAGGCAAATCTTAATGCTAGACGTAGTCTCAATGCTACAGCCCGTGGGTGACTTGAAATTGATTTACCTATATCCTGATCTATTTGTGGCTTTTATTTGTTATGTATCTGCTAATGAACTGAATGAGAATTCTTCATATATAAAGATTGCCAATGTCTGATTAATTTCATTGTTATCTTCAGCAGTCTACTTGTCTAAAACAGAAACTTTCAAATTTGAATATTCAGCTGGTTTAATCCTTTAATCCTAATATTGCAAAATGAGTACTGTATGATTCAACCCTTGAATTTATCAAGTGATCATTCCTTTTCATCTACTCATGAACTTATAAAGAATACTAAATAAATATACCACCATGAACAAAGAAGAAATGTTACAAACATGAGGGCAATACATCCATCATCCTACTTTCTGGGATGATTTTATTCTGAAAAATTTAAATGACCAGATTCAGAGATGTATATATGGATAAATAGGTGCCTTTCATAAATTTTTAATTTTGAAATACTTTCTAATCAATCACAGCTCCATTTAATTAAGAATTGATGGAGTTTTGAGTGTGATTCTTGAGGCGGAGGAGAGGAAGGGTGAGAGATGAAAATAGGAGGAGAAATAAGGAAAAGGTGAGAAAGCAGAATAATGAACATCCCTCTTGATACATTTTCTCACTTCTACTACTGAGTAATATACTTTGGCTTTGAAAAAGTATGCTTTGAAAAAGTGCACGACATTAAATGTGATTAATGCTCAGCAGTAGGTCGAGCTAACATTTATGGGACTAAAGAAGTAGAGGAAATCTAGTGAAAAACTACTGCTGTTGATGTTTGCCCATGACTCAGAAGTGTGTTATACTAATAAGTTGGCTTAAGATAATTGAGAAATTGATTTTACCCTCTGCTGTGTTCTAAGTAAAAATACTTCCAAAAACTTGTTGCCTGCTGTGTTTTAATGTAGTAATTATGTCTGGGCAGGTATTTTGCTATTAATATATGCTTTGAAGTGCTGGATATCAGTACGTAAATATTAAAATTTCACACTGGCTTCAGATAATTTAATCATTTCACCTAGGGAAATCTGTGAAAGTTAGGACTTCATTCAGGAAATAAGAATAATATAGTGTCCTGTTTTTAGGTTACCAAGCAGCAGAAAAATAAATAAATAAATAAATAAATAAATTCCTGATCTTAGAGTCTCTCAAGAAACTTAAGATTTACCATGCCAAAGGACTATGCATATGTTTTCTTAGAAGGAAGTAGAAGATGAACATTGGTGTCACTAAATAGTCTTTCTCATGAAGAAACAAAAAATGTTTTTCTGTGAAATGCTTAAGTGTGTCTTCGTGCATGGTCTTTATTTTAGCCTAGTGGCACAAGATTGTTGCAAGCCCAAAATTACCTTTTCACTAACTGAAAAATTTTTACCAGGAGAGTTACCCACTGATTTGTCCACCAAATATTTAGAGATTGTTACTGTGAAGCATTTTATTTTTTTATTTAGAGATCGTTACTGTGAAGCATTTTATTTTTTTATTTATTTTTCCAACAAAATTCTTTAATCTGTTGTGGGTAGCACAAATAGAGGAATGCGTTGCGAAAAGTTTTAAGCATCTTTAGGCTCAAAGTATTGTCTTATGTACCTTATGACCTTTGCACAGTTTAAAATTACTGTCATGATTGTGCTTTAATTGGCTTTATAGCTAGAAAAATCAAGTCTTGAAGTTATTAAAATAATACGATTTTAATACACTGCAACATTTCTGCCCAGCCAAATGGTGTGTAACCAACAATGGCAGGTATCTAACAGTATGCAACTTCTGAAGCTGAAAGGAGAGTGAGGATCTTGTAGATCTTCACTTGCAATTCTTAGTCTGGAAACAGCCTGGGCTTTGTACCAACTGCAGGTCTGTAAATGGTGTACTATTGATACACAGTGACTTCAGAAGAGAATTTCTTGTCAGGCTGTGAACTAAAATTTACCCTAGCATTTATTGGACACACATTGGATTGACTTTAGCACTTGGATTCCTGTGCATCTCAGTCCATTTATTTTAATATTCTTTTAAACATTAAAAAATATGTGTTGAATCTTTGCAGTGCATTGCAAGAACAAGTACTTGCCTTAGCTGTCAGTGATGAGACCATTTCTGTAATAAAAATAAGACTGGGGAAAGATTGAATCGTTAGAACTCCTTTTGTCTAGATCTTTAATTTTCTCTACACCTTAAAATCCAATAAAGTCATCTAGCAAATCATCAAAAGCTGTTACTCTGATTACCTGATCTTACTGATTCATCTACTCCTGAATAGAAATTAGCAGTTCTATTTACAGAAAGGTAATGCACTGATATATATATATGTATGTGAAGAAGTATTGGTATTTTTTCTTACTAAGGCCTCTATCATTTTCTGAAATCTCCAAATAGTCTTTCTTCCTTTCTTTGGAAGGCCTTTTAAAGTGCATAACTAACTTTAAATTGAATTGATTCTACAATGATAATGATATCTTTCACACCTCAGAAGGTGGCCCTCTCTCAAAAAATCAGCTCTTTTCACTGCAAGGTGCATTATTGTGCTGATTCCTTGTATGAATTATTCTTTGAAGACTCTGTAAAATGTCTATATTAAAACTGAATAAAATCAAAGCCTAATACACAAGCCCTGAGAGCACTTGTATTATATGAAAAATGAGTTATTAAGTACAGATGAAGACAGTTATTGCTTGATGGAATGTAATTCTGCAGAAGAGAAGTAAGAGCAAAGTTGAATTATATTTTTTTTTAAGTTTCTTTTTAATTGTACATTTGAATTATAGGTTGAGAATAGGAAATTATATAGTTGGATGAAGAAAATGATCTAATGAATAATTAAATATGTTGTGAATTTATTTTAAATAATTAATAGTTGGGTGTTCTCTTTGTTCAGTTACTTATTCTGTCTGTCAAGAATGAACTGTATAGGTCCCTAGGGACTTCTTTGGTCCTGTATTTGAGAAACTATTATCTTGGACAATTACTATGTTATTGTTTTTTGGTGTTGAAATGGTGTTTTTGCATGAAAGCCTAATCTGAAGAAAAACAAGAAATAGCCAGGGGAAGTTGATTAAATGACATAAAAGTTTTTTCTTTGTTCCTACCTATTGAAACCAAAAATCTTTCCTTCACACTCTCTCCTTTAATATTTATTTTTTCAACATATTGCTATTTTTTTCCTTCTAAAAATAAGATATGTGGAACAAAAGGCTTCTCTAATACGGTCCTGGAGGAATATGACAAGAGTGAGTTGAAAAAGGAGCACTCATTGTCTTGTTGCTTATCAAGTCATTTGCATTAGTACAAAGGGGGAAAAATTCTGCTGTTTTATTATGAGTAATACAGAGAAGTGCATAGGTGCAGCTGCAACTACACTGCTAATGATAAGTAATTGTGCTTCTACATATCCACTATTTTATCATGTATGTAGAAGCTTTTACACTATACTGACTAATTATATACCCCTAAATTATTCTGCTCTTGAGGTACAAGCAGTGCAGAATCAACTTCAGATATCAGTACAACATAGGCTTGAAAGAGATAGAAGTATAACAACAATTTGATGGACTAAAGTTCATTTCCATCATTTGTGTAGGTCCTCTTTAAGCACAGGAAGGCTGCTCTAAGATCTCCCCAGGGCCGTCTCTAAGCTTAACAACCCCAACTGTCTTTGTCTTTCTTTACAGGAGAGGTGCTTCACCCTTCTGAACATCCTTGGGGCTTTCCTCTGGACCTGCTCTGTTTTTCTTTTGCTTGAGACACCAGAGCTGATCACAGTAGTCCAAATGGAGACCCCATCTGTGAGTGGAGGCCACTCAAGTGAATGGGATAAAAAGGAAGAATCAGCTTCCTCAAGCCAAGGGAGCCTCAAACCTCAAGGTCACAATTTTTTTGATGCAGACCATAATATGATTGGCATTGATGTACCTTCTACATGTACACAACTAAGTTATTATTTACCTATTACCTTTCAGCAGAAATCTTGGAGACTTTGTGAATATTTATCTCACAATATCAACTCAGTGCTCATTAGCAGTCAAAACACAGTGTCATATTACAAATTACTAAAATTATTGTGTTATGTTGCATCCATACAGAATGAGCCCACATTTTGATTAATACTTGCTTTTAAGGTCCATAAGATTAAAAACAAGACACATAAGACTCACAGTAAAATCAAGGAAGATAAGAAATATTAGAAGTATAGACCAAGGTATGGAAGAGTTTCAAAGAGATAGGAAGCTTTGTAAATAGTTCCTTTTGATAAAAAGAAAATCCAAGTGTCACCCAAATAAATAATTGCACAGTATAGTTTAAACAAACAGAAAGAAGTTTAATTTTTTTTTTTTTTTCAATATAGAATAAAATTAAATTGTAAGGCTCATCTGTGTCAAGACATTCTGGAAATTAAAAAGGTGTGAGTCCAAAGGAGCACTGAACAAATTCACCTATCAAACACAATGGTCTGTATTCAACATCCAAACCTGGAAACCCTGAACTAGAGGATTTCTATGATTTGTGAAGGTGTGTCATGGATGTTTTTCATACATTTTTCCCTTTATCATCTGCTACTGGCTACTGCTGAGGAGATGATGATGGACTAGATGAATACAATGACTATGACTCTACTACTAAATAAAAGATGGTAAGGGACCATTTTCTGTTCTTGAGGCCAAATTTTAGATCCTGGCTGCAACCAAACTTCACTTGGCTCTATGTATCTTCTGGGCTTCATGCCATGCATGCTTTTTTGTCCATAGGACATAGTTATCATTTTGTGTGTCTTTTTTTTTTTTTTTTTTTTTTTTTTCCCCTCAAGGGTTTAAAACAATATGAGAGCAGATCACTGAATTGATATTTTCACAGCATATATCTGAGAATGTATTTTGCAAATTCTGTGACGTGGCACGAAGGCCTGCAGGGATGCTTGAGGTGCTTGAGGCTCTGAAGATTCTGCTGAGATAGTGTTGAAGTGTGAAGGGAGGCAAGGCTGGTGTAGCTTAGTTCAGAAAACATACTGGGAATTCAAATGAAATATGCTGTCCCCTGAACTGTGCAAAGGCACTGTCTCAGTGCATGCTACTTGCTAATAATCCAAACCTTACCTCTGTAGACAAAAGTTAAGCAGTTCAGGTGATAAGAGAATCATTGCTCAAGCTTCTTTCCTGGAGTGTTTTTCTTCAGTAGTTTTTTACACGTGCAGGAAAAATAAAATCTTATTTTCTCACTGAGATTATAACATCGCTTTTGTTTGGATTTCTTGGAAGACAACTTTTAAGTTATCTGGAGGATGAGAAAGGATGCTGCCTAATCCTGATAGAAAAGTTCCTTGTGCAGCATCAGCAGAATATAGGCTGCTGGATCTTTTGCTGTTCTTCATTGCTCTCTATTGATAAGTCAGAGCTTGCTAGGTCTTGTGCTCAAGCCAGTACGTGATCATGTTATCAAAGCCAACTTTAAATTTTGTCTAAAACTGCCAATGATGCAGTTGGGATTCTCAAACTCATTGGTTTGCTGCACTGCTCCTTTTGGAATTTGTTTGTGTGCTGTAAAAGGCAAAACCTCCCTATCCTCTCTCCAATCTCTTCACGGCAGGAAGTGGCTGGGGTTGGTTAATTCCAGTGACAGACAAAAGCAGCTTTATTTTAGTGTTGCCACACAGCCCAAGAATAGATCTTATCTTCAATATGACTCAGAACAACTGATTCAGAGCCAGGGCAAGTCTTTCCCTTAGCTGGGAGATCCTTTCCCTAAGTTTTTTTGTTTGTTTCTTTGTTTTTGTTTTTAAAAAAACTTACATGAGGATCTTTGTTAGTACTTCTCTGCTATTCTTTAGACTACATATGTTCAATTTTATTGGCCTTCACTCCCAATGACACATTTGCAAACATATTTAATATAATATCCGTTCAATTTTCATTGCCTTGCAGACATAAAGTATCCTGTACTGGCAGAAATGCCCTACGTTTTGTCTAGAAAATCATTTGAGAACAGAAATTGTGTGGAGCTTGCCAGTAATTTTCACTACAGTCTATGTTTAATTTGCTTGCATTTTCAACAGGTTTTTTTTTTTTTTAATTTGATGGAGGAAAGATTTCAGTGAGCAGTTACTCAGTTATTGTGCTTTATGCAAAGTCAGTGTGTGGGAAAATTTTAATTGAACATACAAGTAAAACTGTGAGCAAAATTAATTATTTGTCTGATTCACCACAAGAAGTACTTGTGTTAGAGTTATAAAAAGAAAAGTCTGGCGTAGGGTTTTGCATATTTTTCTTTGATTGAGCCATAAAATGCATCACAGGTGCTGAATGCAGCTGCAGAGATTCTGGGGATGACAAAAGCTGCATGAAAAAAGGGACCTTCTCGCCTCCAAATCCAGACCAGACACATGTCCTGATCTCACAGAGGATGCTGTCTTCCACAAGCAAGATATGTTGCTCATACTTGGAGCAAGTCTTGTGACTTGGATGTCTCATGAATCAGAAGTTTATCAGGAGCCAGGTTCCACCCTTGCATTATGAAGATGAAATGCAAAAGAAGCAGATGCTTCAGACCACAGAAATAACTCTGGAGGGAAAACCAGAGCGCTGCACCTGATTTTCACTTGTGCTATGCTGAACCAACTTGTGTTTGGACCTGTGAACGTGTTAAGGATCATAATAAACACATACAAGAAGAGGAAAACATGGGAAACTGAAGAAAGAAGGAAAGCTAGGAGGAGACTATTGTGGACAGAGTGTAAAAATGATAGATATATATATAAAGAAAAAATCCAGCAGCTGGAAAACAAACCAACCAACCCCCTGATGTTAGATTTAGTGTAAGAGACTTAGTGTTTTATTTGAGTTTGAATAGCTTACTTTTAACACTGTGAGTTTTAGAGTGAAGTGTAGTACACAAACAGTACCTCTTGCTCTGCAACAGTGTGCAGTCTCTATTGCAGCTCCCTCAAAATCCCTCAGTTCACTCCATGAGACGACTGTCTCATTGTTCTTGGAGCATATTAGTTGTCTGCAGGTTTCATCTCATCTATTCTTTGAATTCAGTAAGGCACTGAAATACTACTCCAGGGTTTTGGCTAGTGATTTGGGACTACAGCAGATGTAATTAGGCTCAGGCATGCTGATAGAAAACTCAGGACTGCTCTTACATTATGTGTGAACTGTAAATGAAGCTCCTGTTGTTATGAAGGAGCCTGTTTTCAGTTTCCTGCCATTCCTGTTGCAGCACAGCTCAGTTCTGCAGCAGGGAATCCCTTTAAACAAGGGCAATAAGAATTGACTACTATGGGTTAGCCTGATATGCTTGTGTAAGGGCCTGGATAAGTAGTTCAGACAGTAAGATTACAGATTTTAGAAGCCTTGAATGCATAACTTAACTCTTTGAGTTGTGTGGATTTTCTGATACTAAAGCAGAACCTAAATATTTCTTGTAAGCGGTGTGATTATTGGTATTACAAGAATTGAGCTTGTATGTGAACTATTGCACTGTACTAGTGTATTTTACCAATGTGTATGGTATATTGTCTGAGGATCTAGCTTAGTATGGAGTGGCTGTCAGAGGAGAGGCGTTGTGGTGTTTGTCTGTAGATGTATGTCTAAATTGTAACTGCCCTAACTTAAATAAGTAGACATTTCTGGTGAAGGCATCTGTGTAGAATGCATTATGCCTTGAAAGCTGAAGTCTCCTGATGTGTCACCTTCCAAATGCAGCACTTTGACCATTTAATTTTTTTCCTTTTTCTTCTTAATGCATATTTCTGATTCTAGATTTTTTTAAGAAAAGCTGTGATATTCCACATATACTTCATGAATCCAACATCCACTAAAATGATCTTAGCACCAGCATATTTGCTTTCTTCAAAAATCAAAGCGATTCTGTAAGAATACATAACAACTTTGCATTTATATGTTCATATTTACATATATATATATAATATTTATTAATATTATATAAAATAAAAGTATAAAAATATTTATATATTTATATTTATAGTTTATATTATATCACTTTGGTATATTCAGTTGCATAGTAGCCTTTTTTGCATTTAGGTCTCAGGTCATTAGGATAGTGAAACAGATATATTACTTCAAATATGCTCAAACAGTTTCACTGAAATTAAAGAGTGTGTGTCTGAACTTAGCTGCCTGTTAAAATTCCATGTTGAGTCAGGATCTTAGTGTATGAGCTGCTTTTGCAAAGGCTCGTTACTTAATTAACATAACCTCTTTTATGTCACTGTAGAACTTCAGAGTAATATTAAAATCCTCTACTATAATCATTCAGTCTGAGAAAATAATTTGATTGTCATATGATACGTTCCATGTAAGAACTCTGAAATTATCCCTTTTATCAGTTCTGGGCCAAACCCCCACTATTCTCTGCATGCCTTAAGCAGAGAATATGACATACTTTGTGAAAAGATACGTTTGTGTGTTGTTTAAAATGCCAGATTTTGCTGCTGGGCTGTATGGAAAGTAACACTGTGCTTTGTTCTCAGAGGACTGCTGTTTTACTTAATATCATAAAAAAAGCAGTCCTCCAGGATTAGCACCTACTTCACCTTATAAAGCACATTAGTCACTACTTTTGAAATTGCCATTTTTGGAAGAAATAAACAATCAAAAAGGGAAAAAAAAAAAAATCTAAAACCAGTAAGAAAAAAATAAGCATTCAGAAAGGATGCTCCCTAGTGCTCTATTCCCTTCAGAGAATACTTGTTACGAACTGGGAGTATCTGGATCTTTCAAGAGAGATCTAAGCAACAAAACTATTAGCACAACATTAGCATCAAATACAACTTGATCCTCCAAAAAGACTTTTACTATAGAAAGCATCTATTAAATTTTTCAGACATAGATATAGATATAATTCTTCTGTCACTCTACGACTGCCAGTATATAGTGCTCTCACTCAGCCTGAGTTCAAAATGACCACCAAAATCCCCACATTCTAGACTTTCTTCACCTCTTATCACTCCATCATTTTCATGATTAAAGTGGTTTGCTAAAATAGTTGCTGAGATGTTCCAAGTCTCGCAATAGCAGGTAAATTGCAACCTTAATGTGCTGGTTGCAGAGAGGTAATGATAGTACAAATTGTGAGCATATTTGTAATCTTTCTCTACAGCTGTACTGGGAAATGAGCCAGCTTGGAGCAAAATTCTAGGCAGAAGCTCTTTGATGAAGCATGAAGACAGTTTCAGAG
Organism: Centrocercus urophasianus; assembly: GCF_019232065.1. Lineage (NCBI taxonomy): Eukaryota > Metazoa > Chordata > Aves > Galliformes > Phasianidae > Centrocercus > Centrocercus urophasianus. The sequence goes on from NW_024885532.1 coordinate 3,234,547, forward strand.
CATAGGATAGTTTCAGAGATAATTCTGCATTATAAAGTTTTCTTATTTCTTTTTTTTTGGTTTTGAGACCAATTCACTCACTGAAGTTGGAATCCTTTAATTAAAAATAAAGACACTATAGACAAAAGGAAAAACAGCCACAGCAGCATATACACAGTGTGTTCAGTGTACTGAGCAGTGAGCTTTGTAAGAGATCTTCCATAGCTTGCCAGTGCTTCTGCTTTTGCCTTTTGTCTGCACAGCCTGTCAAGACGATGGGCGTTTCAGAACAGACAGTGAGGTGGGATTCTTTTACCAAATCACCTGATCAAGGGGAGACTGCTGACAAGGCTTTCTTGCTTCAGATGCGGGAGGCTTTGTGCTCACAGGCTCTTGTCCTGATGGGGGACTTCAACCATCCGGACATCTCTTGGAAAGACCACATGGCGAGTTGCAAGAGGTCCAGGAGGCTCCTGGAATGTGTTAATAATAACTTTCTGGTCCAGGTGTTGGACAGACCGACCAGAGGTGAAGTCTTGCTGGATCTGCTGCTCACCAGTGCAGAGGAAATCATTAATGGTGTTAAGGTTGGAGGCAGCCTGGGTTGCAATGACCATGCCCTGGTCGAGTTTGTGATCTCAAGGGATGTGGGCCTGGCTAAGAGTGGCATCAGGACCCTGAACTTTGGAAGAGCAAACTTTAAGCTGTTCAATGGACTGTTGGCCGAAATCCCCTGAGATGCTATCTTTCGAAATAAAGATGCTGAGGAGAACTGGCTGCTCTTCAAGGATGTCTTCCTGAGAGCACAAGAACTCTCCTGAGAGCACAAGAACTGGGTGTGTGATCTGGGACAGCCAGCATGGCTTCACCAGGGGAAGGTCATGCTTGACCAATCTGGTGGCCTTCTATGATGGAGTGATGGCATTGGTGGACAAGGGAAAGGTGACTGATGTCATTTACCTGGACTTGAGCAAGGCCTTTGACATGGTCCCCCACCACATCCTTATCTCCAAATTGGAGGGATGTGGACTTGATGGGTGGACCACTCGGTGGATAAGAAACTGGTTGAAAGGCTGCAGGCAGAGGGTAGTCATCAATGGCTCCATGTCCAGGTGGAGGCTGGTAACGAGTGGTGTCCCCCAGGGGTCTGTCTTGGGACCAGTGCTCTTTAACATTTTTATCAATGGCATTGATGACGGAATTGAGTGCACCCTCAGCAAGTTTGCTGACAGCACCAAGCTGAGTGGTGTGGTTGACACGGTAGAAGGAAGGGATGCCGTTCATAGGGACCTCAACAGGCTTGAAGGGTGGGCCTGGGTGAACCTGATGAGGTTCAACACGGCAAAATGCAGAGTTTTGCACTTGGGCCGAAGGAATCCTAGGCATCCATACTGGATGGAGCAGTCCTTGAGAGCAACCCTGTGGAGAAGGACTTGGGGGTCTTGGTAGATTAAAAGCTTAACATGAGCCAGCAGTGTGCCCTTGCGGCTCAGAAGGCAAATGGTATCCTGGGCTCCATCAGAAGAGGGGTGGCCAGCAGGGACAGGGAGGTGATTGTCCCTCTCTACTCTGGTCTTGTGAGGCCCCATCTGGAGTAATGTGTCCAGGTCTGGACCCCCCAGTACAAGAAAGACAGGGAGCTGACGAAGAGGGTCCAGAGGAGGGCCACGAAGATGATCAGGGGACTGGAGCACCTCTCCTATGAAGACAGGCTAAGGGAGCTGAGCTTGTTCAGCCTGGAGAAAAGAAGGCTGCGGGGTGACGTCATTGCAGCCTTCCAGTACTTAAACGGAGCCTACAAAGAGGAGGGAAATCAACTCTTTGAAAGAGTAGATAACTGCAGGATGAGGGGAAATGGTTTTAAGTTGGAGGAGGGAAGATTTAGGTTGGATGTCAGAGGGAAGTTCTTCACAGAGAGAGTGGTGAGGTGCTGGAACAGGCTGCCCAGAGAGGTTATGGATGCCCTGTCCCTGGAGGTGTTCAAGGCCAGCTTGGATGGGGCCCTGGGCAGCCTGGTCAAGCATTAAATATCGAGGTTGGTGCCTCCTGCATGTGGCAGGGGGGTTGGAAATTCATGATCCTTGAGGTCCCTTCCAACCCAGACCATTCTTTGATTCTGTGGTTCTGTGAAATGCAGACTTCTACATCTGATCTAGTCACCCTAGGCCCCTTTTTAGGGTGCAGTTCGTCTTATCCTAATTTGTATGTCTAAAGGAAGTCAGATAGATTGTGCTCTAGAATTGTGTACTTATCTCCTTGGATTTTATACACAGTCTGCAGTGACCAGCAACAATCCTCATCCTTTGTGTTGGTCCACAGTGGAACATAATACATGCAAAATCTAGTTCTCAAAAAGAGGTGGGAGAGAGATGGCTGTTTTGCAATGTGTAATATTAATAAAGATTATTTCTTTTGAGAAATCTTACCATATCTGAAGGCTACTTTCTGATTTCCTTTGTGTAAGCATATGCAGAGAGAGAAAAATGATATATATATAAATTATATATGCAAAATGATCAGTGCTTTTTTTGTGTTTTTCACATTTGTGCTTACTTGTCGCAGTCTTTATAAGTGTATAAAACAAGGGTATGGCATCACTGATTTTTAGTCAGTAATTGCAAAAAAAATTATTTTCAAAATGCTAATTTTGAGGCAAAACATTTATGTAACATTTCCTCCCTTTTTACATCATCATTTTTTCCATTTTAGTACTACTAGTAACTTTTCACACTGTAAATGATTATCTTCAAAGAAGATATACTTGAAAAAGTTCACTCCAAACAAACCGGAATCCCTCATGTAAGTGGCTGCATATCACTACCTATATCTTTCCAATGCACTGTTACAAACTTGGTTCATTTATGTGGCAGATTTTTGCATCTAGTATGGAAACCATCAGCTCAAGTTTCTTTTTCAGTCAGGAACAGTTAAGTCCTTGTGCAGAACTACTAACTTGAAGCTGCATGCTTAACAGTGCTGTATACAGAGAAAACATCACTGGTTGTGTGAATTAACCACTCTTTTTTATTAATAACTTTTTTCTGCATTATTTCCATCCCCAAAATACAAAAATGCAGATAAATAGTGCCTGTCTCAGGTTAGGTGACCTTTCTTGTCCTTCTGCCTCTGCTGGTTGATTGTTACTAACATAAATAATTGCAGAGCCATATTTTATATGACTTTGGGTGCTAGCGGATAGCATCTGAAATTCGTACTTCAAAGATGCAGTTGAGAGTGTTCTAAAAATCAGGGGAATTAAGGAGAACTTCTCCTATGGCATTTTAAATGCATTTTCTTTCCCCAGTGCTGTGAATTCTCTGGGTATTTTTCTAATTTAAAAGCAATGCGGATCATTTGTAGCATATCTAGTAAACCCCAGATGACGAGTCTAGCACTTGTTTGAGGATTCACTTCCTCTTTGAAAGTTTTTATGTTCTAATATAAGGATGTACATTCAGTTGAGTGCTTCCTGTAATGTTATAGGAAGAGAAAATGGTCTGCAATGTAGGAGTAACTGCAGTAAATGTATGTCACATATGTGGTCCCAGGGAAAAGGGGATCCTAAAAGAGATGAATTCACTGGTGCAGTCACTGCTTTACTTGCAACACAAGGCAGCCTTTTTATTTTTGCAGGAAGGAAAACAGGATTTATATGTGTGTTTGGGTTTTACTTGGGATAGTCTATTTGATCTGAATAATAAAATACACATAGGGACTCTAGATCAGACAGTAGCTTACCACCACTGCATAGCTTACTTTAGCAACAGATGTAGAAAATAGAGGAAAGCATCCTGAGCTATGCTTTGTAGCTGCATAGCACAATGTAAGGTGAATGATTCTTCAGTATTGCCTTTGTAACTAGGAAAAAGAATGTTTCACTGACCGGAGCTTAAAGAGAAAAGAGTGATGGGAATTAGTCTATTCTTTGTGATTGCAACAATGGACATTTTTATTTTCAAGGGATCTGTGTCTTTGTCACATTCTCTTGTGGTAACCTTGACGCCTGATAAGTTATTAGCAAAGGGTCCTTATATAACAGTCTTGCCTTTGTGAAGCCATGACACTCAGTGGGCTGATCACAGTTCTCATAGTTTTCTTGGTTTTATCTAAACATTAGTGGCAAATTAGAACCGTGACTCAGTCTGTGAGGGAGGCTTCTCAAGCCTGATTAATTTCTTTAGAGTCTTACTTATTTATAGCATTTTTCTTCCAGTAGTAACCTGTTTATGTCCAGTTTTGAAGAAAAAACCCTCAAGACAGAGATACCTAGAAGTCTGCCAGCTATTTATTTTCCATGATTTCCAGGAAAGTACTGGGCCAAATTTAGCCCTGTTGGGATAAAGAGTAGGTTTCAAGAACAAAACTAGTAGCAAGGCTCATACACATGCGTAAGATATGTACTGGATTTCTATGTCACAAAAAGAGAAGCCATGCATTGCATCAGTATCTGAAAGATAAAAACAGAGGCAATTTCCTCTCTAACTCTGCTGCAGAAGCAATGAGGACCATGATGATTTTTTATATATCAGATGGCATTTTAAGTAATTTTCAAAGTTACTATATACTTTTGAACTCCAGTAATCACTGAAATTACTACACTTCATTTAAAGAGAAATGCACCATTTAGTTCTTGTTTTAGTGTTTATCACATTTATTTATTAGGAATTTAACAGTTACGTGAGAAAGCTTCTATTGTTAGCTTACCACCTGAAAGGCATACTGCAATTCTACGTAAAAACTGGTAGACAACTAAATGGTAAATATATTTTAGAAAACTAAACGGTAAATAAAAAAAACTTACTGTTACCTTGAGTAGTTTTATATTTTAACAGTTCTAAGGGGAATAATTTATTTGGGGAAAAAAACCCCAGATGAGTAGTGTTCTCAGTGTGCCTGCAGTGGAAAGCTCTCTTTCAATTGGAAAAGGATACTTTAGTTTCTGTGTATGTGAAGGGATAGAAGAGTTCGGACATATGCAATTGCTACCATGCTCTCTCTTCACTTGAACTGTGAACAGAGGGAAGCACTCCCCTCAGTGAGATTGGATGTGTCAATTATATCCATTTGTGATTTTCAAAGGAAATCTCTCAATGAGTACTAAGCTTCCGATGCATCTTGGCCTAGCACAGCGGCTGAGGAAAGGCTTTTCCAAGATAATAAGTAAAAAGAAAAAAAAGTAGTAAAAAAAAAAGTATAAAAAAAAGAAAAAAAAAGTATAAAGAAAAAACAAGGAAGTATTTTGTAGACTTTACATCCAGTAGAACAGTTTTCTGTCAAAATCAGTGTCTGGTACCTAAAAAATGGAGATGGCTAGCAGTGTTGGATTATGATGAGTGATGCTATCTGCAATTCAAATCCCCTTCTGCAGAGGAAGAGGCATATAGAGAAAGAAATTCCTCTGAATGCAAAGCTTGGATAACAGCCTCATATGTAGTTATACAGGTCACCGCTTTCTGCATTTTTATGGCAGTAAATCTTTACAAACCATAATGTACTTGCTCTACTGCTCAGAAAAAATATAGTAAATTCCCTAGAGACTATATGGAATTTCTAGGACAGGTATGCTTATTGCAAAATGTGATTGGATTTTGAATATGCTCAAAATCTTCTAATGTCCATGTATTAACACTGAGACTCCTTGGGCATGTCTGTATGTTCAAGAGGTTAAATGATGCATTGTATATGCATATACTAGTCCATGCATTTTACTGACTTACCACAGCTGGAATCCTCATTATTCAGGTAATGTAGTTTCCTGTCAGGTTTGGGAGGGATTCTTGTCATGCAAAAATAATTCAAACTCTCTGCTCATATTGGGTCTTAGGCATTTTTACATTAGTATGACTTTTTTCTCTTTTTTTCCTGCACATTTCTTTTTCTGCAGAAATGAATGCAGTAGTATGTCATAAGGATTAGAAATTTCACTGAGTACTAGAAGAGGAAACAAGTGGGACAAACATGCACTGCTAGGCCTGAAACTATTTTCTGAGTGTAGGTGACTGCCTCTGCCATGTACTTGTTTTGAATAAAGGCATGTCATGTGTTATATATGACCTCCTGCTCTGCTGTTCTCACATCACCATGGAAAAGGAAAAGTACTTAAGCTATGAAGGAGAGGCAGCATCTCCCTGATTCAAAAGAATGGAAGACAAGGGTTTCAGAGGATCAACACATCAGATAACTCTGGAAGCAACCTGTCATGTTGACCTGCCTTGTTATCAGTAGTGTTAGCAAAAGTAAGATCTTTAGTGTCTCTTTCCTTCCCAGGAGAATTGAAGTAAGTAATGAAAGTAACTGTGTTCTGATATTTTAGCAAAGCTCTTCTTATTTTCTGAAAAGGGACCAGCATGATAGTTGGACTTGTAGTGTGGGAACTGAAAGTTAACCATGAGCAGAAAAGGCAAAGAATAGATTAAATATTCCCTGATGTAATCCCCCCAGCTGGCACATTGTGTGTTCCTTATTTAAAAGCAGTTCTGAGGAATATTAAAAAAAAAAAAAAAAAGAAAAAAAAAAAGAAAAAAAAGAAATGAGCACAAGACTTACATGCTTATACATAAATATATGTATATATTCCATATAAAATCTCAAAACCGTTGACATATCTTGTATGAAACATATTGTAGAGTTGCTTTTCATTTTTTCCAAAACATTGTCATTTTCAAGGTGGACAGCTCATTTCTAAGACATCCACGTACACAAAGAATGAGGCCACTGACTACTCACAATTACTATATACATCAGAAATGCCTTACAGATTTTATATATATTGCGCCTTGAAAATGAAAAATATGTTTCAGGATAGAAATAAATTAGAAAAATATTTTGTGATTAAAAAATAAATAAATAAAATCTGCTATCTGTGATGTGGCACTAGTTTAATTTACCTAGTGTGTGTCTTTTCCAGAAACTAGTTTGTGAAAAGGTAGCTTTAAGATTTCCACTGTGTTGTAAGATGAAGATTTCTACCTTGAAATCATAGGATCATAGAATCATGGAATGTTCTGGGCTGGAAGAAACTTCAGAGATCATCAAGTTCTGACTCCCTGCTACAGGCAGGGTTGTCAACTGCTAGATCAAGTACTAGATCAAATCGCCCGAGCCTCATCCACCCTGGCCCTGGCCTTGAACACCTCTAAGGATGCAGTATCCACAGCCTCTTTAGGCAACCTGTTCCAGAACCTCACTACCCTGTCAGAGAAAAACTTCCCCCTGACATCTAATCTAAACCTCTCTTCTTTTAGATTAAAATCGTTTTATCTTTTTCCTATCACTACCTACCCATGTAAAAAGTTGATTTCCCTGCTGCTTATAATCTCAAATATTAGAAGATTGTAATGAGGTCTCCTTGCAGCCTTCTCTTTTCTGGACTGGACAAGCCCAGCGCCTTCATCCTGTCTTCATAAAAGAGATGCTCTAGACCTCGGATCTTTGAGGCCCTCCTTTGGACTCTCTCCAAAAGACCCACAGCTTTCCTGTTCTGGGGGCCCCAGACCTGCACACAGTACTCCAGATGGGGCCTCATGAGGGCAGAGCAAAGAGGGACAATCACCTCCTTCATCCTACTGGCCACCCTCTTCTGATGCAGTCCAGGATACTGTTGGCCTTCTGGGCTGCAAGCACGTACTGCTGGCTCATGTTGATTTTCCATCTGCCAAATGAAAATTACTACTACTTTCAAGGAATTATCCCGGTCTTTAAAGCATCTTGGATTACCCTGACCCAAATGCAAAATCTTGCACTTATTTTGTTGAACCTCATTAGGTTCGTGTGGGCCCACCTTTCAAGTTTATAAAGGTCCTTCTGGATAGCATCCTTTCCTTCTATTGTATAAACTGCACCACTCAGCTTGATGTCATCAGCAAACCTGCTGAGGATGCATTCAATTCCATAATGTATTTCACTGATAAAGATGTAAAAGAGAATGAATCCCAAGACCAACCCCTGAGGACACAACTCATTACCAGCCTCCACCTGGACACAGAGCCATTGAACTCAACCCTCTGGCTGCAACCTTCCAACCAGTTTCTTATCCACCAAATAGTCCAACCTTCAAATCCGTATCTCTCCAATTTAGTGACAAGGATGAGGTGGGGGACCATGTCAGAAGCCTTGCACAAGTACAGATAGATGACATCTGTCTCCTTCCCATTGTTGGCTGATGTTATCACTCCATCATAGAAGGCCATCAGATTGGTCAGGCACAACCTTCCCTATGTGAATCTTGCTGGCCATCTCAGATCACATGCTCATCACTCATGTTCCTTAATTCCTCTCTTCCAGGAGGATCTGTTCCATGATCTTCCCCAGCAAAGAAGTGAGGTTGACTGACCTGTAGATCCCCAGGTCTTCCTTCCTCCCTTTCTTGTCTCTGAGCACTTTGCCTGACAGCCATGACTTTTCAGATATAACGGAAAGCAACTTGGCAATCACATCAGCCAGATCTCTTAGAAACCTGGGATGCATGTCATCCACCTCCATAGACTAGTACACAGTCTCATGAGGTAATCTTGGACTTGCTTTGCCCTTACAGTGGGGGGAATTTTGCTCCCCCATTTCTCATCTAGAGGTTCAGGGATATGGGGTTCAGGGATGTGAGAAATATGAGAATCCTGGCTACCAGTGAAAACCAAAGGAAGCAACTGAGTACCTCAGCCTTCTCCATAGCTGTTGTAGCCAATTCTCCTTTCTGATTTATCAAAGGAGGTATGCTGTCTTTGACCTGCTTCTTTTGACCTATGTACCTGTAGAACCTGTTCTTGTTTTTAACATCCCTTGTCAAGTTCAGTTCCATCTGTGCCTTGTCTTTCCCAATTCCATCTCAGTTGTCTTTACCAATCCTATCTTTGCATGTCTGGAGACTCTCTGCTATTCTTCTCAGCTGATTCATCTTTGTTTCCACTGCCTGTACATGTACTTCTTTTCCCTCAGCCTGACCAGCAGGTCCTTGCCGAGCCATGCTGGTTTCCTGCCTCCCCTGCCTGCTCTCTTTTTCTGAGAGATGGAGAACTCTTGCTCCCTCAAAAAGGCATCCTTAAAGAATAGTTATCTTTGTTCCACTCCTTTGTATTTAAGGTCAGCTTTCCATGCAAACTTATCCAACAATTCTTTAAACAGGAAGAGCCTGAAGTTTGCTCTCTTGAAATTCAGTGTTCTGACTTCACTTTTTGACAGGCTCCTGTTCTTTATGATCACAAACTCAACCAAGGCATGGTTGCTATAGCCCAGGCTGCCTCCAGTCTTAACTACTTTAATGACATCCTCTGTATTTGTGAGCATCAGATCCAACAACACTTCACAATACCACAGAGAAGAGGGACTACAGGGACCATCTCTGTGAGAGCTTGTCACATTCTCATTCCATGCTGAGCCGATTTTATGGTAATGCTTTGCTTCAGATGAGATTATAAAAATGTAGTTTTTAAAGTCATCCTGTTTTTCTAAAGTTGGCAATGTGAAGTCTTAATGAGAAGCTGACCACTGAAGAAGCTTCCTCAGGGTCCCTTAATGGTTATGCAACAGGGAACATCTCCAGATCTGCCCAGGTACACACTAAAAGCTTGCCTATGCTTAGAAGAAAGCTCTACTAACACAACACTGTCAGACATTATCTCTTTTTCTAGGTGATGTTTCTTATTACCAGCCTGAACAGGTAAAATAATCTGTGTGCCACTGCAGTCAGTTCACATTAGAAGCACTTTAAATCAAGGAAATTGCATCTCCAGCTAAAAAGGAAGGGTGGAGAAAAATCTACAACCTCAGGACTTACTGACCTACTTACCTTTGTACTGCCCACACTTCTTTGAAGCAGTCTGTTCCTGTACACAGAATAAGGTGTTTGGCTGTGGATATATTCTGGTATAGTGCCATTATGCCATTGATCAGTACATTTTAGAATTCAGTGCCTGCAGCAAAGGAAGAGCTGTGTTGTATGTATCTCACCTAGTTCACAGGACATAAAAGCGTATGTGTATAATGTGTCTGCAAGGTGTAGCATGAAAAGTATTTGAAGGTGAAAAGCCTGGATAATTTTGGAAGGCAGCATAAAATGACAAAGTCAAATTAAGCACTGTCTTCTGTTAGGAGAAGTTCCTGGAAAATTCTGTCCTTGGAGTGGTGCCCAGGCGCTACTTGCCTACAAGGGCTACCCTACAACCACAAAATTTATCTTTTCACAATCTCTCTGGAAGCTGGATGTACAAATGAGGTTTAAAGCTATCATTATTTTTATATATTAAGTGTGCAAGCACTGAAGAAAAAATGTAATGGATTGCATTTTAAGTATAATGCTTATAGTGATTACTCATACTCTAACAGCAGTGTCAAACCCTTTAAAACCGTAAGTTAATTTTTTTTTTGTTTTATTTTGACTCCCTCACTCCCCCCGCTCCCCCCCCCTTTTTTTTTTCTATTCACAACAAACTGAGCATTTGATCTTTATTTTGAGCAGTGGACATTTAGAAATTTTTGTAATATATTCGTGCTATCATTCTTATTTTCTTAAATCAATATGAATTGAAATAAATTGTGATCTGATCACAGAAGTAGGTCCAAATGGGGAAAGACTATCCAAGAATCGATTTTTCAAAAATCTAAATTGCGTCCAAGTAGGAGATGCAGTATTTTCTTCTTACAGTAGATGGCAGAGGTATACTACATGTTTGTTTGCAATGTATTTTTGCTATTATCCTAACAAAAAGGTTACCTTATTTTCTTAAAAATCTGTATTAGTGTTTAGGAGCATCTGCATGTTAAAAATCTTATTTCTTCCTAAACGATTCTGTTTTAGGTACCGCTACACCATTACAGTGCTGAAAATAATTAAAAATAAAAAATAAAAATAGAGCCCAGGTTAGTTAGAAAATGGATTGGAATTAAATCATTTCTACTGCATTAACCTCAAAGTCAAACTTGCTTGTTTCTGATGTTTCCATTTTCCTGGAGTTAAATAAGAGCAAAAATGTTTCTATAAAAAGCAATTTCTGTCACATGCAACAAGCATTATGCTGGATCTAGCATACAATATGTTATTTGATCCTGGTTGAATTTCTTATAGTAGCTTTATACAACAATACAGAACACCTATTGATTAAAATACAGTTGCATGTGAAGAATTTTTAATTACAGATTAAAGCATTACACATGTATTTTCATGGGCAGCTAATGGAGATAGTGTAGGTGTTTTCTTGAGCCCTTGATGATCTCATAGTTTCACAAATCCCTGTGTGATCTTAAAGCTTGCCTCCCCCCACCATGAATCACTGTACACACACACATGTGTATACAAAAGGAAGAAAATGCTAGTGCTAATATCAGCAATAGAAAATAGATGTGTACATTAGTTTCTCCAGATCAGTTAAAGAGCATTTTTCTAGTCAAGATATCAGTGTTTGCATGCTCCTGCAGATTTCAATTTATTTCAGCTTTGTCAGACTGTTTGCAATATGCGTTGCTCTACAATTTTTCATACTACTCTTACACTATGCTTATCATGATAGTGCCTGAGTGCCTTGCGGTAATGCATTGAATAATTAACATTCATTGCATATTTATACTGTCAGATTTTCCCAAGGAAATAAGTGAACGTGTGAGAGAGTTTCTTTTGGCAATTAAAGCAACACACAGATACACAGTGATATATGCTAGAGAGTGCACTCTCCAAGAAACATGCTTTATAATTAGAGAAATTTGGTGATTCTTTAATTCTGTTTAATTTAATTCAATCTACTTCAGTTTCATTATGTCTGTTCTTTGGAGTCTTTTGGAAAAGGATGAAGCACTGCTGTCTTGTAAGAGCATATTGATAGAAATTTTAATTCATGCATGTGAATATGGAAATGGACAATGCTTATTAAATAAGATTGCAATAAAATCAGTAGAATTATAATGGGAATTGGAAGGAATTTCTATACTGTTTTATTCTCTATACAATTTATATTTCATTAATAGCTGCAGCCTTGCTGTGCCAACATTCTTCAAAGAACTCTTTAAAATTCTACTGCAGCAAGCAAGTATGTTACCTTGAAAAGGCATCCTGTTTTTTTTGTTTTTTTTTTTTCCTTGCTGTCCAAGCTAATCAGATTTTTGTATTGTCACATTAGGCAAGGACAGTACATATTTGTGTGATTGCTATTGCTGGAAATCAAGGATAAATACTGACATATGTATGCATAATAAATTTCTCTTGTTTAGGTAACAGCCTGATCACTTTATATAACAATTACTACAGTGAGTGGAACGGATGAGAACACTTCTCTTGTAACTGAGAACAAAATCTGTTAAAGTACTCCTGAATCCTATCCAAAATTGTTTCATACACTACTCTAATTACATAAAAAGTAAACAAAAAAGAGTGCATTATTCCTCTCTGTATAGATTTCATTCTTCACCAGTCCTTCTTTCTATGCAGATTACAGATGATTCCTTTTTTTTTTTTTTGGTTGCTGATAAGAAGTAATATTAACTGAATATATTTGTCCACCAATTACCAATATCTTGCAACATCAGATAGAAGTAGCAATTCTGTGATCATTTAAATGCCTTATTCCCAGTAGATGGCCTTTCAGAGTCTGGAATCTCAATCCAATTATGTTTTTTCAGCTAAGAAACAAAGAAAAAAATCTCTTGTTTGTCCCTCCTAAGAAAAATGGAATAGCCAAATCAGGCTTTTTTTCATTTTCTGCTTTTCCTACTGCTAATTATTTGTATTATCATAAAATCTAGGAATCAGAGTCCCAGTACTCCTATTATAAATGATACTGTGAAACAGAACAAAAGTATTAGAGCTTACAATGAGTATATGAAATAAGAAATGGAAAATGAATTTAAATAAAGAAAAACAAAGGATGCATTTTAAACGTCAAATAGTTTCCATGCCCTGCAAAGGCTGAATTAAGGACTTACAGCTTCTAAAGCATATTTTAAATGCAATTAGTAACAAAGCACTGCAATCCTGGCTTTTCATTCATCCATGGAGAGGAAAAAACCCACACAGAGGAAATAATATCTGTAATAATGCTAAAACTCCTTCATGAGCCACTTAGGCTGAGAGATTGGCTTTCATCGTTATTGCTTGGTGCCTGTGATGTCTACTTACTGTGGGGTCTTCAGAAGTTGAATATTTCCATAGACAGTAATGGAATAACTGGATTCTTTCCTGTACTTGATAAGAAATAAAATAATAATTGTATTTTACATTTCCATCCCATCATCTTTTGTGAAAGTGATAAGTAGTTGGCTTTAGATTTGTCTTGAAAAAAACTGGAAATAACAAACACCTCTTTATTTTCCAATTATGAATTCTAGGTTTCATTAAAATCCAAACTTAATGCCATCTCTTACTAAAGTAATAGAACACAGTCTTTCAGCCGTTAGCACTTTCCAGTGGTGGTGAGTCAAAACATGGGACAAATAAGTTAATAAAAGTATGTTGGCTGACTGCACTTCCAGAAAAGGAGAAATTCTCACAATCAGCCAAAGGCAAATGCATTAATGACTGTCTTCAAAGAGAAAGGATTGGTACAGTTGTCTGCATTTATTTTTATTTAAATAAATATTAATATTGTGGTCCATTATTTAAATGTACAGTTAGCTTCTTTGGATTACTGTGCAATGGTTTCTCATTTTTCAATTTCATGATTCCAGCTAGGCACAATGTTTAGTTCTGTCTCCATTTGTATTATATTAAAATGCTACTGCCAGCACCAATTTAAGATTGTGAAAATAAATTAAAATTATGTGATTTATTTAAAATTAAGCGCACAGATTCCTTTGGATCTGGATTATCTGGTTTGAAATCTTTGTGACTACAAGAGTTATGCTAATTTAATTCTTCTTACTGTATTAAATTCTGGAATGCATTTTGTTCATGGTCATTCTTCAAGCATGAAGAGTTGTCTGTTAAAGCCAAATTTAGATTTTGGTTGGTTGATTGCTTGGTTGGTTGGTTTTTAGATGTATTGTGCATTCCTGTTCTGCTGAGCAGAACAATTACACTGAGTGAATGTCTACTCGTTAATGACAATTTAGCTGACTGTGTGTAGGTGTCTAAAATGAAAATAGAAATAGTCCTTTTTTCAACTTAAGGGAAATGTGAGCTCAAATTGCCCTGTTCCTTGGTTCCTCAACCATTTGCAGTGGACTGTGGGCTTGCACTTTCATGCTGTGACATGCTATGACATTAATTCAAGGGTAGGTATGAAATGAAAATCACATGTAGTCCAAGTCCTAGGACTTTTCATGAGCCTGAATAATTATAGTAGTTTCTATATTTTCAGAAAGACACATTGTTTTTTTTCAAATCATAGAGAAAAACAAAATATGCTTATTTAAAGTTGTTAGAAAAAATGAATGTTACACTAAGAATGAAAAATGGAGATCATTTTTGAAGATAACTTTCCAATTCTGTGTCAACACTATAATCCAAAAGCTGTATGTGTGTGGGTGGATTAATTGAGAATAGAAAGGAATAGGACAGTCTTTCAAAATAGCCAAGGGAAAAATGCTGTTCTAAAAACTAGAGTGGAAGCAGGAAGTGGTATGAGTGTTACCTTATGGAGAATGTTATAGTAGATATACAGCTTTGCAGTGATTATGTGGTTTATCTTTTCCCCGCTCTTGGTGGAAGATACTGCAGGGGCACAAACAAAACATAAGTTGTGAACTACTGAGAGAGGATGCAAAAAGGCTGTGGACATGTAGTCAGATGACCTTTTTTTCTAATGGGAAATGTCAAACTAAACTCCTACTTTGTTATTGCTCCTTGAAGGTTCAGTTTGTTTTCAGTTAAAGAATTAGTGGCCGAAGTGCAGAAATAGAAACAGGAATACGGAATCTGGGCTAACAAGAGGACAAGTTCCTTTTGTTAGAATCTTCCCTTAACTGGCCTGTTGGTTTTTTGTTTGTTTGCTTGTTTGTTTGTTTTTTATTGTTTTCACTCTTAAAAAAAAAAAAAAAAACAGACATAAAAGAACAAAATTACACAGTGTTCTCAAAGAATTTAGGGTATACTTGTCTTTCTATTTATTTGTCTGTGTAGAAAATTATTATTTTAAATGCCCATTTATTTATTTGTTCATTTATTTTGAAAAATTATGCAGAGTAAAACTTAAATGTAGTTAACCATGTTCTCTAAGATCCAGATTTGGCTTACCTGAGTTTAGAGAACTAACTTTAGTTGTCAGGGATGCGTGATCTCTCTGCAGACAGTAGTGCAAATAAAATCTGAATCAGCCCATGGAAATTGGGCTCATTGTCAATGGAGAAAACAGTGGAGAAAACAAGAATGTTTCCTCACGTACATTTAGGAACTAGAAGTGGAATGAATCTAGTAATATGTACAATTTTTTTTTTTTAATCTATATTTCACAGAACGTGGCTATTATTAAACACTACTCAAGCTCTGTTTTAAGCTGAACATAATCTTTGTTTGATCTGTGTTCAACCCACTATGGAACAGATGAGAAATTACTCTGAGAAAAGAATGAAGTCTTTTTTTTTTTTGCTGAGTGTTCTTAGCTGAAGCATTCAAATGAACCTCATCATTCCTGTGAGAAGCAGCATTCTCTTACAGGAATCACAAGTCTTTCTGCATTTTTGGCAGTTAGATAAAGCTCAGAATTTCAATGTATTTATTTTAAATTCTGAGCTTTATTCAAGAAAATAGGCAAATGCTTGAATAAGTTACAATATTGGAGATAAGCTCACAGAAGATGTAATTGACTGCAAAATACAAGTTAGTATTATACAAGCTACATATATGTGACGGATGAGTAGTCTTCAGTTTGGAAGCTATAATGGCAGTCCATAAAAGTATTCAGGTGGCAGCTAATTTTCCTCAATTGCCAAGTAAAATATGATAATAGTGGTAAGGGGGCTCTTAAATTCTTGATACTTACATTCATTAATTTTTAAGCATCTGCTGCAGACTTCAGGGTACACAAATCCTCTTAGGCATTATGTCCAATGCTTTGGAGCTTAATAAGAGTTTTATTTTAAGTCTCAGCAAAAATATTTATAAGATTTCTTTAATTGTGGAATCTAGAAATATCCTCTTGGTTATTATTATCGTTAGTACCTTAGTATTACACTTGTAATTAGAAGAGAGACAGACTTTGTACAATGCCTGATAGTGACAGAAAAAAAGTAGGAATGAGAGTTATATTAGATGTCAGGGGAAAATTTTTCACTCTGAGGGTAGTGAGGTGCAGGAACAGGCTGCCCAGGGAAGTTGCTGATGATTCATCCCTGGACATGCTCAAGGCCACGTTGGATAGGGCCCTGGGCAGCCTGATCTAATGCTGAATCAGGTTGGCTACCCTGCCCATAGAAGGGGGGGTTGGAACTAGGTGTTCTTTAGGATCCTTTCCAATACAAACCATTCTGTGATTATTAGAAGTTATGAGAATGGGCTGTAATACTTTACTGAGGTTGTTATACGTTTAGAAATCTCACTTGCATCAATTATTGACAATTATTGTCATGAATTATTATAATCAGTGATATCTTGACAAATATTACAAGAACTCTTGGAAGCTGCAGCAGATCTCATAGTCTCATTTTGCCAGGCCCAAGAAAAACACATGGCAACAGACTATGGCTTTCTTTCAGTGTAAGCAGACGTGAAACGTAGGAGCTGCCCACTTGATCTGATCAAGCATGATCTGATCTGATTCTCTTCCAGGAGAGGGAATCTTCTAGGTGGTACAAAATTGAATTATTTATTTTAGGTGTCTGAGGATTTGATATCAAAAATATAAGTATTTCCAGATTTATTAGAGCTTAATACATTACTCCAGAATATATAGGATAATAATTATCTTATTTTCTATTTTTTGTACTTTAAAACACATGAATTTAGTAAAACAAAACAAAACAAAACAACCCTTCATTCTGAGACCAAAAATTTGGTCTGAGGCCAAAAATTGTATACGATTATAACAACTTTCAACAGTTAACCTAGTAATTAGATGATGTGGAAAAAACAAGAAATAATGAAAAAGCCCCACCTTGAAATATTCTGATTGTGTCCTCAAGTGATACAGTATAAATTCACTGGAATTGACTAAGCCTGTGAAAAATCTAGCTCTGTATGAGTTGGCAAGTTAATTGCTTTTGATAGATCTTTTGTGTTCACCAAGTAACGTGGTAAAACGCTTTAACCCATAATGTCAATACTTGTATTGGTAACTTGTGTTCCAAGTTACATGGTATGAAACAGTACAACTCTAGGATTTTAAGCATAAAACATGTCTAATAAAAGTAGAAGCTCTCATCACAGATTGGTCATAAAAAATACAGAAAGAAGTTATTCTAACTCCTCATAAGAGATGAAATGAAGCCTCATTCTTTCAAACATAAATTAAGAAATATTTCCTTTCTCTATTCCACAAAAGATTTTGTTTAAAGAAAAATCTCAGATTTGATCAACAATTTATCTGCTTCCATGGTAATACTCATCTCCCTATGTTTCTCTTTTTACTTCTATCACACCCATAAAAATGAGCAATTGCAGATTTACTGATCATTTCTACACTGGATTAGAAATAATTTATTGATTTTGAGATTAAATTCAAACCTTTTTCTGTGCTATGGAGAAGTACAGGTTGCTTTCATTTTACTTTATTCATTAATATGATCTGGGAAACAGTTTGAGTAATGCCTTACATTTTGAACCACAAAATGCTGTAGGCTGTATTGGATGTGTACAGTGACCTCCTGTGATACACACATCTCAACTCAGTGCTGAAAATGTTTCATCTGCATAGACATTCACCTTATTGATTGAAGCAGAAAAGACAACAGATAATAAATATGATAAAAGTCAGTGCTGCTCAGATGAATACTTGTTTTTACCCTGCATGAAATCTCAGCTGGAGCTTCTGTGATAGGGCTGGTCTCTGAAAGCATTTATGTCTCACAAGCATTTTGTAGAAAATCTGCATGAAGTGATATAGAAACCAGAGGAAGTCACAGTTTTATATTCATGAAAGTGAGGCAGCACTGTAATTTGAATTCCAATAAAATTGGAATGTACTTTCCTTGATCTGACATCTTCAAACATTTTTGCTTACTGTACTTTAGAGATATCCCGTGGCATGCTACAGTATATTTTTTTGTATGTGTCACAATTGCAATATCTTTACATTTTCTTTCACTGCAGGTTTTACAGCATTCAGGTAGACGCTATGCCATATACTGTGCCCTGCTGTCTTTTCTTATGTATGTAGCACTTGAAAATAATGTCCTGTATCCATGCATACAGCAGATTTTTAATCTTAGTTTTAAACAAGAAAACTGAGAGGATACGGAACAAATTGTGTGTGTGTGTGTGTATGTATGTATTTATTTATTTGTTTTAATTCTTTAATGCACACTACCATTGTCTCTAAGATTCCTAATGGCAGGAAAGTGATGATTCTTTAGTAATGCTCTTAAGTGCTTCTGTTGCAGCAATTCACAGTGTCAGTTAAAGTCATAGACATATGAGCTTGGCTTCATCTGCCCTCATTTAAGTATCTGAAAATTGGATGCTTAAATCTAAGATAGTCAGCCTAGACATTCATGTTAGCCAAATGAGAAAGATATATGTTTCCTAAGGGTGATTCATTCCTAAGGAGTATTTAAACTAGATCCCTTCAATTACCCAGAAGCATATCTTTCTCCCAGAGTTTGATAGAATACATAATGCAACTTTTCTGAAGTCTGTAATTGTTCTGAACTGTCCTAGATGTAGATGTAAGAAGATACCAGAAATTCGAGCTGATACAAGGGACCATGTAAACTATGGTTGTCCAACCTTTTGGCTTGCCTGGGTCACATTTAGTGAATAGAAATTGTATTGGGCTGCATATAGGTCTCTCCAAAAGTAATGCCTAATATTTATTTCTACGGAAAAAAACAGATACAAAGAGCACAAGAACACTATTTGATAACGAAAATTCTCAGCTACTTAACACTATTTTTCAACATAGTCATCACCATTAGCTACACATCTTTGCCAGCAGTGAACAAGAGTCTGCATCCTATGCTCAAAACAATCTGCACCAGCAAAGATGAACCACTGTCACCACTGCTGAAACACATCACCCACCACCTCACTGTGCTCACACTCACTGTTTGGTCTCCATAAACATTCAGCAAGCATCAATGAATGTCAATCGTTGCAATTTTTTTGGCATGGAGGAATTAAATTCCACCCCATGCACTTCCATGTCAGACACCATTCTATTAAACTGCCCCTCTGCTGCCATCTGCCTCACAGCAACAACATGTAATGGCACATTAGTGGGAAGGTTCAATCTCTACTGCCACAGCAACAATATCCATCTCTGATGTTATGTGCCAACATAATAAAACAGGGGGTATTACATTTGGAGGATAGGACATCCACTACTTTTCTGGACAACCTGTGCCAGATCAACACCACTCTCGATGTAAAAATCTTCCTTGTATGCAATCTAATTCTCCCTTCATAGAATCATAGAATCATAGAATCATAGAATCATAGAATCATAGAATCATAGAATCATAGAATCA
>NW_024885532.1:3254071-3285162 GCF_019232065.1 Centrocercus urophasianus
AGAATCATAGAATCATAGAATCATAGAATCATAGAATCATAGAATCAGAAGTTTGGAAATGACCTATCAGATCATCTAGTCCAACCATCTCCTCATCACCATTGCCACCACAAGCACTAAACCACATCTCGCAGCTCCTCATCCAGACACCTCTTGAACACTGCCAGGGACGGCGACTCCACCACCTCCCTGGGCAGCCATTGCAGTGCCTGACCACTTTCTGAGAGAAAAAGTTCTTCCTTATGTTTAACCTAAACCTCCTCTGGTGCAGCTTGCAGCCATTACCCCTTGTTCTGCTCGTTGCATGGGAGAAGAGGCCAAACCCCTCCTCACCACAACCTCCCTTCAGGAAGTTGTAGAGTGCAATGAGCATCCTCTTCTCCAGACTGAACAATCCCAGCTTCCTCAGCTGCTCCTCATAAGCCTTGTGCTCCAGACCCCTCACCCGTTTCATTGCCCTTCTCTGGACACGCTCCAGGGCCTCAATGTCTTTCCTGTAGTGAGGGGCCCAAAACTGAACACAGTACTCGAGGTGCAGCCTCACCAGTGCTGAGTACAGGGGGATGATCACCTCCCCGCTCCTGCTGGCCACTCTATTTCTAATGCAGGCCAGGATGCCATTGGTCCTCTTGGCCACCTGGGCACACTGTCGTCTCATGTTCAGCCAAGCATCAAGCAACACCCCCAGGTCCCTTTCCTCTTCACACTCATCCAGCCACTCATTCCCAACCTGTAACACTGCATGGGGTTGTTGTGCCCAAAGTTCAGGACCCGACACTTGACCTTGTTGAACCTCATCCCATTCACCTCAGCAATTCATTTAGTTTGAAATAATTTCCTCTTGTTCTGTCACAGTAGAACCTGATAAAGAGTATGTTCCCTTCTTTCCTACAGCTTCCCCTTAGATACTGAAAAGCTGCTTTCACATCTCCCTCGAGCCTTCTCTTCTCCAGGCTGAAAAGCCTCAGCTCCCTCAGTCTATCCTCATAGGGGTGATGTTTCATCCCTTGGATCGTTTTTGTGGCTATCCTCTGGCTGTGCTCCAACAGGGCTATGTCTCTCATATATTGAGGACTCCATATCTGGACACAGTACACCACGTGAAAATCAGTTTTTTTTGTAGATGTGTGTGTGTAGACTTACATATAACACGCAGGAATTTTGAGAGCAGTATACAAAACAATGACTACATCAGGTATGTCTTATCATGATAGTACTAACTCAAAGAGAATATTTTTTGATCATTCACTGGATTACCCATCCCTTTCCTTCAAAATGACCATCTCCAATGTTAAGGGATCTTGTTGCTTTCTCCTGCTTGCCTCTTTTCATGCTCAGATATGCCTGTTCTGTGAAGTCTGGAAAAACGAGTACTCAGTGGCACTTAAGTCTACAGTACATGAAAGCATGTGAACTTCATAACTTCATTGTGATGTTATTGAACATGCTTTTTTCTTCCCTAAAATCTGTCATTTAACTTCACCATAAAAACAATGGTTAAGGTCTAGTTGTAGAATAAATGTTCACAACTCACCTCATGTATGAAATCACAGGATAGCCAGGGTAGCAGGACTAAGCAAGTCATTCTTTTAATGCTCATCCTGCAGGTCACTACATATCTACTTACGTGACTTTAGGGAAAGGCAGAACACCCCCTGCTGAGATTTAGGCTTCTTCCTGTCCTAATGGTTTGAGGGGGTGACACTGTTTACAGCATGTGACACCTGCTCTTAGCATAATAGGGGAAAAAAGATTGTACTGAAGATTAGAAGCATCTTGTGAGAATGGATCCCACTATACCCAAGGTAAGAGATGTACCTGAGTTGCAAACTATTCAGTGATAGCAGCTTTTTTGAATGTATACACTGCTTCCAACATATTGACTTGAGTGCAGCTTTATCCTGGACTGCCTTCTGGTAGATATGTCACCAATGTGAAACAGTAAAACAGCCAGAAGATTCATGTGAGTAAGATTTTCTCAGCCAAGAGAATTCCAATTCTTGGAACTCTCTTGTAGAATTCACTTGAGATGAGATCATGTTCAAATCTGTGAGTAGTAACAGAGGAATGTGAATTTGGAAATAAAATCCATAATTATAAATTTCAGCCTACTTTTTAAACCATCCAACTTATCCTTTCTTTCCAACTGACTGCCTGATTTCTGAAGCTGGAAATAAATTTTATTGATAACCATAAGAAAAGTCAATAACTTTCCAATAATATGGGATTAGAAAACCACAATGAACAAAATGGATATTTCATCATTATTTTTTCAAGTTGCCCTATTCTTTAGTATATGGCTACTTCTTGACTTATTAGAACACTTAATAACTTAATGAGATCAAAGGATTTACTGTTTCTTATGCATGAAGGAAGGATGCTATGCTGACATAGAAAATAGTCATTATTTTCATACATGTCTATCTTACTTCTCTGCTTCCATAACAGATTATTAAAATCAGAATGGCAGCAATGCTGTTGTTCAAAAGCAAAAAGCAAAAAATGAAGAAAAAGTAAAATAATCTGATTTCCTTATCAAGACCTGATAGCCGCCAAAGAAGCAGTGCTTATTTATTTTTATTTATTTATATGTGTGTGTTTTACAGGTTTATCATTACTTTTTTTTTGTCTGGATTTTAGAAACTGGAGTTGAAGATTTCCCCAAATATGACTGTAAATGAAGTGTTTACTTTTATACATCACAATAATGAAATACTAATTATGGATTGATATATTAATATGAGAAATATTAAAGCTATTTAGCATATGACAAAAAAACTTTGTTTTCCTTTTCTTTGCAAAAGAAAGGATGACTTCTATGATATACTAAATACTGAGTGAATGCATTTAAGAATGAGCTTCCCTGAAATTACTGTGAAGTGTTTTCTTTTTTGACATTAAGCACCATGATTAGTCCCAAAATAGTTCTCTTTAGAAGTAATCTGTTAGTATTTGTGTTAACTCTGACATGTGTTAAAATGAACAGCAGTTAGATTTATTAATAGTAAATGAAAATACTGCTAACTGTGCACATTAATATTTTTCTTGGGACCTTATCTATTTTAAATATTCTGTAACATAATTATATATAAGTAAATTCAGTTTTAATATGTCAGATAGAGTTATCATCTTGCAAGCAGCCCTCCAAGGTTAATAATGTCAGGAAACATGAAGTGTTTTTGACTGTAAGATTAGACTTCTTATTTTTAAAAGGACTTCAAATTTCATTTCAAAAGTAGATTTCATGCCCCATGAAATTTAAACTGTGGCATTTAAAAAATGCTCATTTTATTATAATGCAGTGAAAAATTATAGAGTACATGCTTCTTGTTCATTCCATCAAGGCTGCTTCTGAAAAGACTATGAATCTTTTCACAGGTAAAAGATGTGAAATTTGCTGCATAATCAATGCCACCAACTGTTCATGCTTAGGAGATAAAAAGGCAGAAATAATTACTTCCTAACAGTGTACACTGGAAGTTGAAAGCAAAACATTAAAATGTACTCTAAACTTGTTTGTGTGTAATGTGGTGTTTCTTTGTTTCGTTTTTTTTTTTTTTTTTTTAACCTCCAAAAAAGTTTTTAGTTTCACATAGAAATTCCAGAAATATCCAATAAAAGTTAAATATAAAATAGTGCTTACTTTTGCTGCACTAACTGCTAGGATTGATTTAACTTGAACTTTACAGGAAGTGTAAGTTGTCTTGTACAAGACAAATACATTACTACATAATTGCCACTTTTAAAAATACTACTACTAAAAATACAGGACTCTGAGATCTGCAGTCTTCTCTGTTTAGAATCTTGCATTCCTCGAAATAAAGTTAACACACACAGAAAATACACAGAATACTTTATTACTTAATTTTACTTCAGTTACTTTTATGAGTTCAAACAAAATTTATCATTGTCATATGGCATCGATATTTAATTTTATACAGTTGTGGTTTTTTTCCTCTTATGTCCTAAGATCTCATTAGACTTTCCAGAGGCTCATCTGATTCATGACTCAGGTTTAGTTATTGATCACAGCAGTAATCAGAAAAAAATAAAAATAAAAATAATGTTTGTTATTGTTCTTAGGAGTATTTACCTTTAAATCAGTATGTGCTGAATGTATTCGAAGTATTCTGATTTTTTATCAAACTAAGACTTTGCATATTCAAAGTATCTGTAGGTTTACCTGCAAGTAAAGAATATGGCCATAGATTTTTCCAGATGATTATTTATTACTTTTATTATTTTGGAGACCTAAGACAGAAGGGCATGCCAGAGCTTACAACTTCTACAATATAGAAGAAACTGGACCAGATGTCAATGTAAGCACATTTGAGGAAGGACAAATGTCATGAGGCAAAACATTTCCAATGGGATTGATGTATTAGTGATGTTTTTAGGGAAGTGTAAAGCATCTTGCGATGCAACTGTTCCTTTCCAAGGCTCATGATAAGTCCTTGGGAAAGAAGAATTACTGGAAAAGTTGTGAGAAGTAATTTCTATAATCACTAGGAAAATGGAGAGTCTGTGTAAGAAACACTAATTCAAAGAATGCAGCTTATTTGCCTTAGAATAAAGCTGACTATATCTTTACATATCTGTGACATATCAGGGAGAAAAAAAAAAAACTACTTAAAGGCACAGGAATAGAGTTGAAAGTTGCTACTTAATACACTCAGAGTGGAGATTAAGAAAATTAAAGACAAGAAGGAAATTCTCAAACAGCTTCCCATTAAAAATATTAGGAGCTAGCAACTTGACTTTTCTTATGATTATCTTGGTAAATTAGCAATTGGATTATATGATTTAAATTCCAAAGGCACAGGAGTTCTTTTCCTTCACGGTTGGCTTGACGGGTTAAGGTACTAGGCAGGTGCCTAAACTTGAAGTAAGTTAAGAATGGTGAAAAAGAGAAAAGATAGTATGAAAGAGACAGCAATGAAAGTTTCCTGTTAAAGATGATAAATGTGAAATATCTCATTCTTTTGCTGTTTTACCAGAAAATAAGGAAAGCAAGAGGAGAAATAAGTGAATAGGACTGCCATTTACCCTTGTAAATATGCAAGTGAAACCTTCTTGTGCAATGCTTATAATCTTTATAAGTATGTTTTTATGTTTATTTGCTTTATAAAAAGCACACGAGCTTTAAAAATACTGAAGAAAAAGTAAGTATTTCAGTTAAATGCACTGCCATAGTTCATCTCTGAAGAAGTGGAGAGCTGCTCCCAGCAAAATTCTGGCCATTCTTCTTAGTAGAGTCCAACAGAGGAGATAAGAGAAGATTGACCTAGAAAATGAGCTCAGAGAGCTATCCTAAAGAATCACTGCTGAAAAGGAATTTGCTGGAAGATAAAAAAGTGACCAACTATTACTTGAGGTGCCCTGGTTGTTTACCACGAAAAGGTGTGTAGTAGAATCAGCCATACCTAAGACTCTTAGTTGACTTTGTTAACAGTATGTTTTTGTTAAGCTTGTAAAATCAATGACTGAAAGCAGCTGTGATTGTGATTCATTAGTATTGTTGGTTAGATATTTATGAATCATACCACTTCTCTTAACATCAGCCAGCAACTGACCATTTATTTAATCAGCCAACATCTGTGCGTCGTGGACCGATTAAAATTCTCAATATTTTGATAGAATGGCTAAAAAAAAGCAAATTGCTTGTTAAACTATACTATACTATACTATACTATACTATACTATACTATACTATACTATACATCAATAAAAACATGAAGATAAAGGCATGCTTGAAATCATCTTTCTCTCTTAAATACCTAACTGCTGCTGAGATAAAAGTCATGTCAGACTGGCTTCAGGTCTGGCACTGTTTGTTGCAGTCGAGAACATCTCTCTCTTCCCTGATAGTATATTCAGTACTAGATTATAAATTAGTGTGCATGGCGCAACCTTTCAGCTCTTCAGCTGAGCTGATATACTGTACATAACGGAAATCAAGGTGGATAAGGGTAGGAAGGCAAAAAGTGTGAGAAGAAAGAAAGAAAGTATGGGTATGAAATACTGTTACATACATGACAGTATATTACATAAGTCATTACAGGAGCTACCCTGCATATTTGATTTCCACTTCTCAACTTTCAACGTGCTTTCAAAAAAAATTACAAAATTACTTTGTTTTACATTAATATTAACCGTAACTTAAATTATTGACTTAAAATTTTTAATCACAGCTAAATGGAATCCTGCAGAATCTTACACTGTGCCAAAGTTCCATATGATGCTTTTTTGAAAAATAACTACATTTAATATTTTTACCTCTTTTTTTTTGGTCCTGTTTCCTGTTGAGATTACCTGTTTTTATTTTTATTAGCACTCTACCTTAAGTGAAGCTGCTGATATACCAGTTGTTTTTGAGAATATTGAGGCTAGATATATTATGAACAAATGAAGAGATTAAATGTCTCTGTTATTATCTCGCATGGATTATGTTTTCATTTCTTACTGTTGTTTCTCTGAGTATCTGTTACTTCCTCGCTCTGTGCATTTTGTTTCCATTAACTGCCAACATTTTAATTACATATTGATTCCATGCCATGAACTTTATCTGGCATAATTTTCAACAGATTTGTCTAGTATCCTAAAAATTTATCCTCAATGGACTTACTGTGTACTTAACTAACACTTGTTACAGAAGCAGTCAGCTAAAGCATAGGGCACAACAGCAATTTCAGCTCTTCAGCTGGAGAGAGATTTGTTTGTTCTACATATTTCCTTGGAAGAAAAAAAGAACAAAGACATACACCACAGAAGAAAAAATCCAGCCCTTCTCTCATATATATCCTGAACTGAGTGTACTGTTCAAGAAAGCTGATCCACAGACAAAATAGTGATTTTATTTTTTTCCAGCAATACATTATCAGAGTACAAACTGAAGTATCTGTTCTTTTTTGATCTATGCGTTTCTCTCCTGTTTCATTATGGGTTTACTCTTGATAGAAATTTTTCAATGTTCTTATCACTTTTAGAAATGAATGCTCTTATTTTAACATAGATTAATAAAATATTGTTAAATGCCATTATTTTGTACATATGACTGAAGTAAAAGAAAATGATTTTATTCCTCTAGACTTTTCAAGTTTGCAGTGTTATTGCCTGTCTCACTCTTGTCGATTTCTATAATAGAAACAGATGTGGAGTTTTGGGGGCTTTTAAAAACTAATTCATTAACGAAACACCATGGTTCAGTATAGTGTGTCTCTCATTAAATCTCCAATAATGAAACTTGTTTAATAATGCATATTATAGTCTTTTTCTCTCTTTCAACTTTAATCTGGAGGTGCAATTGAATTGTTTTTCTTTCATATTTTCGGTAAACATATTAAAATCCATGACACTTCAAGAAACTGAAAACTCACTCGTCAATTTAAATGTGAAGTTAGAGCTGCTAACAGATATAAAAAAATAATGATTAGAAAGAAGTAAAATATAGCCAAAGGGAAAATAATCATTGAAAAATGTTTGAATGTTTGAAGACTGAGTCCTCAAGCCTAAAAACACTTAAGCCTGTGAATACTTTTATATATACAGGAATAATCTCTTTGATGTTTCTGAGATCATCACTGTAAGTAAAATTGAAGCTTTCCTTACAATCTACAGTAATTACAACTATGATTACAACTTCACTTATATCTCACAGAAAGTAAATACTTTTTAAAGGTATAATCGTTTCTATTGAGTGCATAAATATGAGCGTTGTTATGTAGAAAGCATTCAGACTGAATTCATAAAGTGAAATTCTGAGTCTTGGTCAGTATCTTTAGATCATTATATTGGTCTTGTATTGCAAGGTTATGGTAGGAGGGGTGCTGCAAGAGTGGTTTCTGTGAGAAGAGTCCAGCAATGGCCCTGTGTTAGGTAAGAGCCTGTTGCACCCCTGCAACAGCATATTTAAGGAGGGGGGAGTAATGCTGCATAAGAGCAGCAGGAAGAGAGGAGTGAGAAGATGTAGAAACATCCCGCAGACACTCATGTCATCATAGAAGGAGGGCAGGAGGTGCTCCAGGAGCAGAGCAGAAGTTCCTTGAAGCCCAGTAGAGGGCCATGGAGAAGGTTGTCCCCCTGCAGCCCATGGACACAAATCTTCATCTGCAGCCATGGAGGAGCTTACAGAAGCAGAGGATGAGGCGTGAGGGAGGCTGCAATCCATAGAGAGTCCCTGCAGGAGCAGCCCTGGGCCAGGGCTGCAGCCTGTGCATAGAGGATCCTGCAAGGATGGGGATTTGATGGTACTACTGGACCTGATAAATGATCTTGTATTTCTGAGCCAGCAGTTTTCCACCTTTCTGTCAAAAGTATGTTTTCTGGTACACTTTCCAAGACATGTTTAGTAAGTTTGACTAGAGTCAGTCAAGCTCAGCCTGAAAGTAAGAAAACAGTATAAAATGGCCTAAGAGGGAAGGAATTTTGGTGCTGGAAGTATAACACTGCAGACAAGCAGAGAAGATACCACTGCAGACGAGGCAGGAAAACAGCGCTGGCTTCTGGGACCAGTCAGCAGGCTCTTCCATCCTGCATAGGGACACCTATTGGGTAAGATTTGCATGCTTTTTGTCTGAACACAACACATGCTCTAAAAAGTTCTACTCTGAAAAAAAAGGAAAAGAAATTTCAGTTTTGGGATTAAATTTGTAGAAATCAGGAACAATGTTGGATATTGGCTGTTTTCATAAAGCTTACATATTGTGCTTCATTACTTTGAGTTTATGAGGTAATTTGAATAAGGGTTCAAATAAATTCTGAATTGCTCCTAAGGCCTAATGTTTGGAGACCCACAGAACAAAAAAATGGTAGTTCAAGATACAGAATAATAAGAGATCATTCCTAGAGAAAGGGAAATCTTTCATGTTCTTACTACCGAACAGAACACTTGTAAAACTGGAACTTCTCTGTTACTGAGAACTGATTTTCTTGGAAGAAATTTGGTATACTCAGACAGTAAGGCACTACTGTCATACAACGGACAAGAAAGCTATTAGAAATGGGACCAAATCTGAGTCTAATATTTTCATGAGGAGTCTGTAATGATAAAGAGCAAAAAAGGTGAGATAGAGGCATATTTTGACAGACAGTATGCATCAACATTATTATATACAATAATAACTCGTCATTATTTCTTAAATGCAAGTGACTTTTCTGACTTTTGGAACATGATGGTTACTGATAAGCATTTGGTTACTGATAAGCATAGTGCTGGATAGTGAATGGTTTTCTTCTTACTTGAAGATGTAACAGAAAAGATGGAAGGCCAAATATAGTTTCTTTTAAAATGCTAGCAGTTTTATTTAATAGCAGTGATCTCAAGAAACAGTACAGATGACTTGCTTATACATTTCTAGTTCTCATCATTGTCTTCATTCTTACGTCTTAGCTGAACAAATCCTATCTTTTGGCAAAGCCACTTAACTGGTTATAATTCATTGTTGCAAGAAAATGAAAACCACGGTTTCTTTCTGGTAAAAGGAGAAAAAGTACAAGAACCCTCTGTCTAGACGAACTGTGTACAAATAGAGGAAGAGGAAAGCAAATGTAATTTATGAAAAAGAATAAATATAAAGTTAGTTAGTCACAGGGGCGGGGCCAGGTGCTAATGGCTAGTACTTTTTTTCCCCCTCACTTTTGTCTCTTTGCGGGCTTGTGCCCCTGTCACTGATGCAGATCTAGAGATAGCTCCCGTGGCATGTATCCAGGCAACTGTTCTCACAGAGGGCTCTACCTTCTCTGGAGTATTTAAGGTCTTCTGTTTTTACTCATGTAGCAAGAAGGACCAAAATTGAACTATTCACTTTTATACTCTTCAGATCAAAGCCTTTATAAACAGAACGGAGAAAAACCTATATGCAGTTTTTCAGTCAGGCATATGACCCGTACTCTCAGTGAAATTAGAAGTCTTCTATTTCCTTCCTATCTCCTTTTATCTCAATAAATCATCACTTGCTGAATTTGGTCTATGTGGTAAGGTTTTGGTAGTGATAGGATGGTGGATGAACTGTGGGGGTGGCCTGCGTGAGAAGAGACCAGAAGCTGCCCCTTGTCAGAGACAACCAGTTCCAGTTAGCTTGAAAAGGGATCCTCTCTGACTGAAGTTGAGCCAGTGAGTGATGATTGTTCTGCCTTGGTGACAACATGTTTAAGGAAGGGTTAAAAACGATGTGCAGAAGCTGTGAGAGAGGAGTGGGAAACAAGGGAGAGAAATATTTCTGCAGACACCAAGGTCAGTGAAGGAGAGGTGCTCCACATACCAAAACAGAGATTATTCTGCACTTCTTGGCAAGCTCACATTGCTTGTAAGTAACATAGTTTTGATAGATCATGATTTTACACTTTATTTTCTTGTACTTAGATTTTGCACAGAATATATATCCTTGCCTGTCAGTCTGTAAAATAAAAATAATAATAGAGCCCATCATCTTGTCTTCCATTTTATTTACAGAACAAAAAAAGTCCGACAAAAAATGCTGTAAAATGCCAATGACAAGATTCTAGACTCATACAAAACTTCATCTAACAGTGAGTGTTTCCTTGGTTTTGAAAGTAAATGGGGAAAAATAAAAATGTCCATCCTGAGTAACAACGTGCTATGAGTATTATAAATACCAAAGACAGACCTAATAAGCTTTCTTCGAAAGACTCAGAAGACTGTGGAGTAATTTGACAGGTTTCAAGGGAATCTAAATGAAGTCCAGGTATTTGTAGAGTGTATCTCTGTGTGTGAGCCAATGACAAAAACTGAAAGAGAACTGTATAATTCTATGTTATTCCTTTGATGTCAATTCCCCAGAAGACAGTTTATCATGGAAATATAGAATCATAGAATCAAAGAATATCCTAACTTGGAAGGAACCCGTAAGGATCATCAAGTCCAACACAAGGCTCCACATATAACTACCTAAAAATTAAATCATATGTCTGAAAGCATTGTCCAAATGCTCCTTGAACTCTAGAAGGTTTGCAGTCATGACCACTTCCCTGGAGAGCCTGTTTTAGGGCCTCACCATGTTTTCAGTGAACAGATTTTTCCTAATACCCAAGCTGACCCTCTCTTATAGCAGCTTTATGCTATTCCCTTTGATTGTATTGCTGGTCACAGTTGCAGACTGTGATGATTAGATCACCTCTCAGCCTTATCTATCTGAACAAAGTAAGTGACCTCAGTTACTTCTCATGCCTTTCCATCTACTCCCTGCACCATTATTGTTGCCCTCTGTTGGACATTCTCTAAAATTTTTATGTCCTTAAAATGTGGTGCTCAGAACTGCACACAGTACTCAATATGAAATTGCAAAAGCACAGAACAGAGTGGCACAATCTCTCCCCTGCTACCTAATAAAAAGATAAGAACAAAGCAGTGAGAATAAGTCACTGCTGCAAGTGTTGAACACTGTCAGTGTGGTTTATTACATGATTTTAAACACGTTTATTTCTACATTAAGGAACAGGAGATTCCACCTTTTGTTATTTTGGTCTGAATTTTTTTTCTTTTCTTTTTTTTTTTTTTTTTTTTTTTTGGGTAGCAGACAAACATAAGCACAAATACAACTAAATTTTATTCTACATTCTATGCACTGACTAAGTAGTTTAGAATCAAGCTTAGAACTACCCATACTGTGTATCAGCTTCAAGGTTTTCTTCTTGTTGTTTTATCGAGTAAAAACTAGTCACAACGATGGCAAAGATTTCCAGAGCCCAGCAGCTGGTCCCTATTTAAACAAAAAGCAACAAAACCACAAATAATTGACCACCCTTTCACTGATTAAAGTCAAGATTTGTTAAATCATGCATTGTGATATGAGCAGATTCAAAACTTCTCACAGATTTCCATAGCTAAACCTGGCAATTTTCTTGAAAGATTTTTCACTACTGCTTCTAGAAATCTTGACTGTCTGTTTATCATATATTTCATACTTTTATCATACTTCATATACTGAAATTGATATATGAACTATTGCTACTTATTTATCAAGGTATAACTTTTATTAGTTTAAATGCTTCCTTATTGATCAGGACTAGACATGATAATCCTACAACAGTGAATTTGAAGTACAAATCTTATTTGGCTTTTGAGAAATCTTCACATCTGTAAAATATCATCACTGAAGAAAAATCTCATCAGGAAACACGATATTCAGTTTAATGTGAAAAAGTGCTGGAAATATACTTTAAATCCTGTAAAACATGAAGAAAAATGGATCCATTAATTATTTCCATTAACATCGTACATGGAAACAAAGACACAAGATCTCTGTAAATCTCCACTTAGGTTTTTCTTATAAATTTTAGATGATCAAAATCAAGATGCCACTGTAATATCTTTCCTTATTCTTAGAGAAAAAAAAAAAAAAAAGTTTTAAAATGATTTTTTTTCCATCTAAGATAAAATCAAATTTAGTCAGTATTATGCTAACATCCTGTACCCCTATTTACTCCCCGTATTATTCAGCTGTCCGACCTAAAAATGCTGCTAGAAATGACTTTCTGTACTGGGTAGATGGATGATTTGGGTGTTTTCACCCATAAAATCTTTGAAGTTCAAATTGTTGAGAAATCTCATACTCATTAAGTAAATCTAAAGATAAAAGAAAATCCATTTTATTCTATAATATCTTTGTTCATGCCGATATTGGCAGTTAAACCATGAATGATACTCTGGTGAAATACTGAATATTATTGATGTGATAATCAATACTAATACCACAAGAAGATTTACAAGCAGCATGAAGGGAATGAGAAATCATTTCATTGAAATGTTTTTTCTTTCTGGTTTGCAGATGTTAACCTCAGGACACAAACTGGGAATAGTAACTTTAAGTAGATCAAGGAAGGCTTTATCAAAGAGATAACAGACCCTGAACTTCTGCTCCCAGATAAACTTCATGCTGTTTCAGAAAAGAAATATACGTTTTCTGAGGTATAAAAATACATCATTCGGTACCTGATAAAATCAGTAAAGACTATACTCAGAATGATGAAAGAGAGGCAGGTAAATAAATGCACTGACAATATGAAATCCTAGCTAGGGTCTATAAAGTTAAGTTATTATTTCTTCTATTTTGTGTTTTTAAAATTAATATAAGATTTAGTATTTTAACATTAAGAATAATACAAAAATGTACTTGATCAATTTAACTAGAATTAAAAGAGATAATATGTGAAAAATTGGTTCTGACAAACACTAATACCCAAGTATTTGAGACATCCCCTACTTTATTTGTCCTCATCTGAAGAGCTGGAGATTCTTCAGAATAATTCATTTACCCAGCTTCCAGCTCACAGCGCAAGGCTCAAATAAAGCACTATTCCTGTATTTTACAAAGGCTCATTTCTACAAACTCAACTAATATTTCACATTTAAGAAACAGAATTTTCAACAGAAAAGATCAACTGAATAGCAAGCTGTACAAAGTACAGTTCTCCTGTTAAACTTGAGAAGAGACTCAGCTCTTGATGTGACACAGTAACAGAAGTGCATAGCACTTTTGTGCGCACACTGCAGGTGAATGTGGTTCTGTCCAAGTGATATGTTTTTTTCTCTAAATTGATGACATTATAAGACATCAGTAAGCTCTTCAAGTTCTTTTTCCTGAATCAGTTTTTAGGAGGTCAGAAAATGACTTCAGATAGCATGAAAGAGCATTAGTGAATGAAATATACAATATTAAACACAATACAATCCTGTATCCATTTCGGCAGTATCAGAGTGAGTGGAAAACATGTTTGAAATTAAATAAACAGTGTAATGACCCCAAATAGAAAAAAGCACAAAGAAATCCAATTTTAAAATTTACATTAATATTTTTAGAAAGAAATTTCCTAATAAAAGTAGTGGTGCTGTTGTAACTGTAATAATCATAGTTGCCATAACAGCTTATAATGAAATAGATTTTTTTAAAAATCCAATTTAAGGACAACTTTCTCAGTACTCATTTTGTCTAGCTAACAACTAAATTGTTACTACCACAAGTTAGTCTTGACATGCTAAGAGCTATAATTTTTACAACAATTATTTTTAGATTTTGGTAAATGCTTTACACGTACCCTTTGAAAGATACGTTAAGATATAAATGAATGAAAAATAAAAAAAAAAATTGTTATCATACAGGACCTGTGTATGTTACACAGTTTGCTAAGTTATATGCTGGCAGCTAAGCACTGGGTTTAGTATGAAGTAAATCCTTTTGCTTGTTTTTCAGAAGTGGTTTCCAGAACTCTTTAAATTCATCTAATATATTCCTTAAACCATAAATTATCTCCAGATATGTACAGTGGGTATTTATGTCAAATCTGCAATTCGTTGCTTCTTGCTTAACTCTGTCATTTCCATAAGTTCCTGAAAAAGACCTTTTTTTTTGGCTCTAATAGAACTCAAGAATGTGTTTGGAATTTGAATAATGTTTTAATATAAATTTCCTAACACTGTGGATCTATAATTGATTATGATACTTCTTTACATAAGGGAGAGTCCAGGTAAATTCGTCTAAAACTTATTTGTTCCTTCTGAAATTAGTAGTGGTTTTGATGCTCTCAAGAAATAAATGTGGCTACGTGTTTCTTAAGATTTTATCGTGTGAGTTTAAGCATGTGTAATTTTACATCAGCAAAACAAAAAAAAAAAAAGCCAAAAAAAGCGCGAAACTTTCAATTGAACAGTCGATGTGAGAATCTAGTATATTACTATGTGGGTGCTTTGTAGAAAAGCACTTTTATAGTACTTTTTTTCAGTATCTAAAATACTACTGAATTAAATGTGTAGATCTTATAGCTAATTTAAACTTCAGTTATTTATATGTGGTCAAATATGAGAACTTAAGTGCTTTAAGAAATTCTTTTTGACGGCTATCTGGAAACTTGTGTGCTTTGTTCCATTTGATGTTAAAAAGCTAACTGATTGCTTCTTGAATATGTTCTACTTCCTTTCTCATGTTTTTGATGGGATTCTCACATTCTGTGAAAGTTTACCTAAGACTGGAGTTCTCAGCCTAAGCTGTCAAAGCCTATGGAGAATGTCGGAAGAGCGCGTAAACAGCACCTCTCCTTTCAGTCACAAAGAATCTTTACACACTTACAGAACTTATGTGCAACATAACTTAGCCTACAAGGCTGATTTATGAAAGTTAGTTAAACTGACACATGGATCATTTCTGCAAATTATGCATTTAACTTTAAAAAGTACATGAGGTAAACAGGGTTCTTTACTATGCACATGTGTGAATCTCTGATTTGCTGTTGTTTTTAAATAGAGAGGACTGCGTGGAATCTGAATGCTCAAATAAGCCACTGGGGCTGTTACTCTGAATGGACCAATACTGGCAGAATTTTCAAGGAAAGCTTATGAAATAGCCACCTACTTCAACAAGTCTCAGAGCAGCATTATCTAACTGCAAAACTATTAAGTTCACATAGATTTTAAGAGTGATGAAAATCACTACAAACCTTTTGTAGGGACAAAAACAGGCACAATTCTGTCAGCATATGGGTGACATTTTGAAAAAGTTGATGCACAGCATTGTGAAAAGAGATACTCACATAGTTGACATATCACTAGCAGAATCATAGAGTGATTTAGATTGGAAGATACCTCTGGATCTCATTGGTCCCACCTCCCTTGTCAAACAGGGAATCAGAATGATGCATTGCATTTTTTTTTTTTTTCCCCTAGAAGAAGTTGTAACATAAGAAAGGAAATAGCAAAATAAATGTCCACACTTACCTTAGCTGTGTAAATTTCCATAAAAATTGAAAGTTTTTTTGTTGAAAGATAAGAAGGATATATTCTTAAGTAATATTAAATTTCTATTGTCTTTTTTGGAAACTTATTCATGTGAATTCCATCAGATATTCAGCACAGATCATCTACTCTTACAGACAAAAACTGCATAAGTACTTGAGTTCCTATAAATAGAACTCCTCTATGAAGTGTTTGTTTTGCTATTAAAATTATCCATCTAGCACCTACCGTAGCTTATGGATGAAAACATTCTGTTTAATGACTTAGATTAGTAAATTTTATTTCATTGCTTTCCATCTTGAAACTACATGAGAGTCTGAGAACACTGGGGTTGTTTGGTCTGGAGAAGAGGAAACACTGGGATGATGTTTTTGCTGTCTAAAGGGCATGTTGTGGGGAGGTGAGGGTCAGCCTCTTCTTCCAGGTAACTGGTGAAGAGTTAGGACAAGAGTGAATGGCTTCAAGTTCAGGTGGCATATTAGGAAAAATTCCTTCTCCAGAAGAGTGGTGAGGCCTGGAATGGGCTGCCCACGGAGGTGGTTGAGTCACCATTCCTGAGGTGTTCAAGAAACTCATAGATGTGGCACTGGGAGACACAGTTTAGTAGACAGTATTGGTGTCAGGTGGATGGCTGGACTTGACGATCTTAGAGGTCTTTTCCAACCTTAATGATTCTATGATTTTACTACTATCATGATTTGAGTAAAAATGAATTATCACAGTTATCGGGCCCAGTAGCACAGACTGAATTTTTGGTTCAGTAGCACTCAATTTTTGGTTAGCGGTGTACACTAGTCTAATGTTTTCAGAGAACCATGTCCTGAGATCTTGTCCCTGAACGGCAGAAGTCAGCTTAGAGCCCAACACTTTGTAATGATTTTCTTTTTTTCTTTTCAGCTATCATCATTTAAGATTTATCTACAATGAATTTCAAAGATAATACGTGAATTCACTCAGGCTGCTATATGAAACTAAAGTTAAGTAAAGAAACTGATCTGGAATAAAATTCTCAGTTGCATCCTCTTCCCATAAGGGCAAAAAGGACACTAGCCATTTATCTCTGTAGTTGCTTTATCTTGATCATAAAAAGGAGGGGAAAAGAAAGTACCCCCCTCCCCCCGCCACTCCCCAGTGGTAACATTTACTGCAAAATCAGAGCAGTCTGAATCTTAAGAGAGCTGCAAACACACACAAAGGAATTGATTAATATCTCTTTAATTATTCAATTAATTATAGAGAAAAAAATGCAGTGTTTTCTTAAAATTGAATCATAATCAAGTACAGGATGATTTTCTCTTTTTTTCAGCACCAAGTCACAAGGGATTCTAATCTTAGAAATGCATGAATGGTTTTAGTTTTCAATGTCAGCTAAGGGTTTTTTTCCTTTCTTTCTTTTTTTTTTGTCTTCCAGTATTGCCTAATTAAATCTGGGTGACATGACAAAACAATTTCCCAGAAGGTTATGTGATGTCTCTTCTTTATCAACATAATTTCATCCTACAATGCAGTTCATCTTCAGAGACAGTACAAGGCAGTGCTAGTTAGTGACCTCAAATCTACCCATCCGTGTTTGAGAATGTAGAAGAAAAAGAATTAAAATTCTTAGCTGGTATAAATCTAGAAATCTACAGAATTATCTGTACTGATGTTAATGGACCATGATGACTTACACCAGCTAAAAAGCAAAAAGCTAACCCAGATTCTTTTCCAAGATCTTTCTTAGCCTGATCTGCAGACAATTAATGTGAAATGCTATTTTAAACTCAAGTATTTATACAAACACAGTCCTAATTATCTATATTATCTAATTACTCTTCAAACTAGATAGGAAGAGAGTTTTAGTTAAGCAGTGTTGCTCATTTTGCTGTTTTTAAGAACTTATTAACAACAGGGTTTTCTCCTTCAGGCTTTTAAAACTTCTAGTACCCTAGACTGACTTTGATTTCAGTCCTTCTAATGTCAGTGAGGAAAAATTCCTTCAAGTCACTGAAGCTGCCAATGAGGCAGCAAAGCTGAGGACCAATGTAAAATTTCTCAAAATGCAATTTAGTAGTCTAACATGAGAAAACTGATTTAAGAATGACATTTAATATGTAACAATTAATAGATTAATGGGAAGAAGTGGTGGAATAAATTATGTCTGAATGCAAAGATATACTTTCCCTTATAATGGTCCATGTGCAATGATTCCATTAAGTGAGAAAAGAAAGAAAAAAAAGAAAGAATGTGATGCTGCTCCAACAGCTACTTTTACTCTGTAAAAGAGTAGGAAATTGTAGCAGGAAGCAGTTTATATAAGTGTCTGACATGTGAACTGTAATTTTCAATCAATTTTTCTGTGATAGTATGATGGTGTACTCATGTTGGTAATTTCCTGAGTCTAGATGGAAGTTTGACTCATTTAAATATTTTTAGAAATAACTCTTGGAATACTGAACCTGACCAACTTGGCAGTCAGTCAGAGTTTGTCTGAACAGTTATTTGTACTTATCTTCAAAAGGAATTATTCCTTCTGTGGAATATTACAGAGGGAAATGGATAAACTGTTGGTCATTGCAGACTAAAGCCAATGTTAAATCTTAAAAAAATTCTGACTGGCAAGATCCAGATGAGGACTTGCATGAGATTTAAGTAGATGATTATTTGGTTTTCTAGTAAAAAATTACTATCCCTTTCATCCCAATGCCCACTAATTGCTGACTAATTGAAAATGTTTATTACTTTTATTACTTTTAATTTTATAGTCTCAATGTGACAGAAACGTTCTACTTCTAGTAGTGCAAAATAATTCTGCCTCTACTGTAACATTTACAGGCTACTCCTTTGCATATCTTGTCTGCCAAATCAGACCTGTCCCATATTCTTGGATGCTAATAAGAGGCTGTAGATGAAAATGAGCTAATGAAAAAATCCAAGTGGAGACGACTCCAGTAAAGGGATCAACTACAGAACCATTCAGCAACCTTTTTCCTGTTCAGATTTCTACTTTGTTCTGGGCCAGTGCTCTGTTTGGTACAGAATATGGAACAGATGAAGGAATATTTCTATCTACAATTACAGACCTTGAAGTTCAGTTTTCTGTTTGGACTATTTGATTGAACCTACGTTATCCATTAGAGTACCCTGTCTGTTATGAAGTGTTCTGTTGTAAATCTATTATGATTCATCTTGGCAAGGTTATTTTGCTTATTTTTCTTAAAACAATCAGAGTGCAATTTCCAGATTCAAGTCTTTGCTTTAATGGTAACTTATTTAATAATAGATCAGTGTATGCGCATAAATGAAAAGACAATATTTACAGGAATATGGAATGGAATTGTTAGTAGCTGGCGTACAAGCAAAAATGCATGGCAGAGGTCAAACAATGTGACATGAATAAGGCAAAAACTTTCTTATTTTTCTACCTACACTGAAGTTCACTTTGCAGTGCAGGGAGAGGTGAAGCTTTATCTTACAAAGTACGGTCAGTGAACATAAAAGCCAAAATAACATTTTCTGAAGAGCTCTGTGTGTGTATGATCTGGTCAGAAGAAGGCTAACTTTCTTAACAGAAACTTTTATGTTGGTGTATTTTGGATTTCCGACTAAAACACTGTTAGAATAAATCAGTGTTTTGGCTGTTGCTGAACAGATGGAATTCCTACATGCTGAATAGTGAGCGAGTGGCTGACTAGATGCTTAGCTGCTGGCTGGAGTCAACACATCACCCAGCGGAAAAGATTCCAGTGCATAAATACAACTGTGGAATTATCCAAAGCAGAATACTTTCAAATCATTCAAGTCGTATGTATGATATTTGTAAGATTTGCTCTTGCTGATCGGTTGTTTGATCATGTTTATTTTTTTCAATCACTTTTTTTCATTTTCTCATCTTACCTTAAGCCAGTATGTTTGACTGCTTTCCACTCATCCTCCTCAACTTAATTCTCTCTTTTTTTAATATCTCAACTGTTTATCTCTTCTAATCATCTGAATACAGCTAAAACTATGGTTGTACAGTTATATCATAAGCTTCCATCAAGTTGTAGGACTGCAGCAACATGCCCTAATTGAATCGTGACTCCCATTTATAAGAAAGGTCGTAAGGAGGATCCGGGGAACTACAGGCCTGTTAGCCTGACCTCGGTGCCAGGGAAGGTTATGGAGCAGATCGTCTTGAGGGAGATCATGCGGCATGTGCAGGGTGACCGGGGGATCAGGCCTAGCCAGCATGGGTTCATGAAGGGCAGGTCCTGCTTGACCAACCTGATCTCCTTCTATGATCTAGTGACCCATCTGGTGGATGAGGGAAAGGCTGTTGATGTGGTCTACCTAGACTTCAGCAAAGCCTTTGACACTGTCTCCCACAGCATTCTCCTGCAGAAGCTGGCAGCCAGAGGCTTGGATGGATACACTCTTGGCTGGGTAAGGAGCTGGTTGGAGGGCCGGGCACAGAGAGTGGTGGTAAATGGAGTCAAATCCAGCTGGCGACCGGTTGTGAGTGGTGTTCCCCAGGGGTCGGTGCTGGGGCCTGTCCTCTTCAATATCTTTACTGATGACCTCGATGAGGGCATCGAGTGCACCCTCAGTAAGTTTGCAGATGACACCAAATTGGCTGGAAGTGTGGATCTGCCTGGGGGTAGCGAGGCCCTACAGAGGGATCTGGACAGGCTGGAGAGCTGGGCTGAAGCCAATGGGATGAGTTTCAACAAGGCCAAATGCCGGGTCCTGCACTTCGGCCACAACAACCCCAGGCGACGCTACAGGCTTGGGGCGGTGTGGCTGGAGGACTGCATAGAGGAAATGGACCTGGGGGTATTGATTGATGCTCGGCTGAATATGAGCCGACAGTGTGCCCAGGTGGCCAAGAAGGCCAATGGCATCCTGGCTTGCATCAGAAACAGTGTTGCAAGCAGGAGCAGAGAGGTGATTGTTCCCTTGTATTCAGCACTGGTGAGGCCGCACCTCGAGTACTGTGTCCAGTTTTGGGCCCCTCACTGCAAGAAAGATATTGAGGCCCTGGAACGTGTTCAAAGGAGGGCAACAAAGCTGGTGAGGGGTCTGGAACACAGGCCATATGAGGAGAGGCTGAAGGAGCTGGGAATGTTCAGCCTGGAGAAGAGGAGGCTCAGGGGAGACCTCATTGCTCTCTATAACTTCCTGAAGGGAGGTTGTAGTGAGCTGGGGGTCAGCCTCTTCTCTCGTGTCATTAGTGATAGGACCAGGGGGAATGGCTTCAAGCTACGGCAGGGGAGATTCAGGCTGGACATGAGGAAGTATTACTTTTCAGAAAGGGTGGTCAGGCACTGGAATGGACTGCCCAGGGAGGTGGTGGAGTCACCGACCCTGGGGGTGTTCAAGGAAAGACTGGATGTTGTGTTGAGGGACATGGTTTAGTAGGAGCTATTGGGAATAGGTGAACGGTTGGACTGGGTGATCTTTTAGGTCTTTTCCAACCTTGGTGATTCTATGATTCTATGATTCTAATCTGTAATCTTGAGGCCAAATGAAGAGCAATGTCAGGACCCTGAACCTCAGGGAAGCTCACTTCTGGCTGTTTAGGGAATTATTAGATGGAATCCCCTGGGAAGCTGCCCTTAGCAACATAGGAACAGAACAGAGCTGGCTGCTCTTTAAGGATACCTTTCTTAGAGAGTAAGAGCTCTCCATCCCCAACCATAAGAAATCAAGTAGAGGAGGCAGGAAACTGACACGGCTGAGAAAGAATCTGGTGATCAAACTGAGGGAAAAAGAGGAGGAAGCAGGGATCAATGACCTATGAAGAATATGGGAAGCTCTCTGGACATACAGAGATGGGATTAAGAAAGCCAAGGGATATACGAAATTGGTAAGGAATGTGAAAAATAATAAAAGAGGATTCTTCAGATACAGTAGTCAGAAGAGAAAGGCAAAGGAAATTGTACCCCCTCTGATAAACAAGAAAGGAATACTGGCTAGAAAGGATATTGAGAAGGCTGAAGAATTCAGCAAGTTCTTTGCCTCAGCCTTCATTGGCAGTCAGACTTTCTATATTTCTCACATCCCTGAACCACTAGGCAATGATCAAGAAAGCAAAATCTCTCCCCTCTGTAAGAGATCAAGTCTGAGACTGTCTTATGACACTGTATGTGTACAGGACTATGGAGTCAGATGATATACAACCAAGGGTCCTGAAGGAACTGGCTGAAATGGTTACTTAATACTCAATACTCTTACTCAGTATATTATATTTGAAAAGTCACAGCTGTCAGGCACAGCCTCTGGTGACTGAAAAAACAGAAACATCACTCCTATTTTTAATAATGGGAGAAAGGATGACCCGAGGAAACTACTGGCTGGTGCACCTCACCTCTGCCTGGAACAGAGCCTCTGAGAAGAGGTATTAAGGCACATGTGAGACAAGGAGAGTATCCAACACAGCAAGCATTTCTTCACCAAGGACAGATTGTGCTTGATCCCTCTGCTGGCCTTCTATGGTAGAATGACAGCATCAGTGGGCAAAGGAAAGGCAACTGATGTCATCTATCTGGACTTGTGCAAGGACTTCAGTATGGTCCTGCATCACGTTCTTATCTCTGTAATGGAAAGATAAGTATTTTAAGACTGGTCTATTCAGTGGATAAGGAATGTGTTGGATGACTGCAGCGAGAACACTGCTGTCAACAGCTCTACATCCAGGTGGAGGCCAGTGATTGGTGCTCCCCAGGGTTCTGTCTTGCAAGCAATGCTCTTTAATGGTACAGACGGTGGGATTGAGTGTACACTTAGCTAGTCTGAGGACAGCACCAAGCTGAATGTTGCCTGGTGAGAAAGAAGCCCACTGCAGTACAGTAGTAGAGTGAATATGTGGTCACATTGCTACTCATTTGATGATGAATTAATTGTTTTTTCTAAGGGAAAAAGGAACTTAAATATGACTCAAGACATCTCTGACTTCAACTACCATGAACTGACTGGTTCAGTGTTGTCCACCTACTGACTGTGCAGAGCTAACACATACATAGACAATATACATAGAACAGATTCAGTATATCTGTTCTCGACAGCACTTGGTCCCCATCTTCTTTGGACCCCATGCTTTTTCTGACCTTAGTTTATATTTTTTAATATGTATGTTCATCAGTTGTCATCATGTCATCATGTATGTCATCAGTTCAAATTGTTTGAAATAATGTAAAATTACCTTTTAACCTAACAGTATTTTGTTCTTATAACATGAAACTGAAATCACGACAAACGCAGAAGTGAGCCCTGAGGATACAGAATATTTGGTGCATCTGTAGGATGGTGTGAGATGAAAGAATAAAAGTTCTGCTCAGGATTTCATCCAAATCTATTCACTTGATTGAGAATGGCCTCTGTAATATATTCTCCTTTAAACTGTGTTTTGGTTTCATGCAATAAGGATCTATTGATGTCACTTCAGAACCCTTAGCACAGAAAATAGTTGGAGGAGGATTGAGGTGGTTAAGATTTTGAATAATCCATGGAATTAAATTATTTAGCAGACTAGACGTAATTGACAATCTGTTTAACGTATGGTAGTAACTACAAAAGACAAAATGTTTGGATGAAAAGGTTTGGGAGAATAAAGATGTGGGTAATATTAGAATTCAAATTGAAACTTTCTACACAGTTTTTTTCTTAGGCCTCAGAAAGAAATGCATTTCTCCCTGTTCTTCCTAGGCCAAGATATCTCATAGGAGTTACGAGGTAGATCATTTAAAAGACTATATATGAGAACCACTAGGGGTATAGTAAAATTCTTTCATCAGATAGTTGAAAAAAGCTCAAGTACTTCCATTTTTTTTTTCTTACTGAGATCGTGTTCTTTTATTTATGCAATAAAATGAGTAATTAAATATTGAAATCACCACTGGCTTTAAGGACTCACTGACTAAAAAATAAATGAATTAGAGAGGCTTTTATATCTTCAAGTATTGTTTTTGTTCTTGTTTCTACAGGTGTTAGTTGGCTCTAACTTCGCTGACATTAAAAAAGTCTGTATAGCATAAAGCTGGATATGGTAAGACAGTAAAGACTCTATAAAGGAAGAAATCATTCACTTTACAATGATTATAAAGGCAAAAAAGAAAAAAAAAAGAAAAAATGAGAAGGCTGAAAAGAAAAACTGATTTGTCTTGGTGCTCTCACATTTATAATTGTGGTTAGATCTTCTCTAGTATCTAGAACAACAGTGAGTCATAATACTAATAAATGTGTATTCTATTGCAAATACTACACATAATTAATAAAGATGTTTTTATTTAGGAAGAACAAAAAGTTTAAAGTGGTGAGTTAGATAAATATTAAGTATCATTTCAGGTTATAAAAATTATGATTCTGATGATACGATACGATAGAACGGTTGAAAAGTATATTTCTATCCAAAGATAAAAACTTAGTTCTTCCATACATTTTAGAAGTAAATATCAAAATTCTTTAGCCTTACAAATGACATTTATATTATCAACATAACTATCATGTAAAAATAATGGTGTTGAACAAGATTTAACACATCTAAATTCAGGCACTTAAATTATTCTATCTAAAAGATCGAAAGAAAAAGCTAGCCCTAAAATCAGCGGCTTTAAATCAGCCATATGTGTGTACTGAGTAAAACAGTAGAAAAGATGCCTTGTACAATGCTGTCAAGTAATCAAAACAGGACAAATAAGATATAAGAACTAACAAATAATATGAACTTCGCCAACTTGAGAGGACAGGAGGAATGGCAGCAGGTCCCAGCCCAGCAGTGCAGGCAACCCCCATCCTGACCCACCTCAGTTCCTCAGGTGCAACCATCTAATAGGTTTGAAGCCCTCATACCAAAGGGAGAGGTGAGTGAGGATGAAGTGGGAGGTCTGCCTTCAAGCTTGTCTAAGATGAGGAGTCAGCTCCATGCTTGAAGACTGTCTCCTCCAGAAAAGAAAGGAGGGTGGTAGTCATAGGTGACTCCCTTCTGAGAGGAATAGAGGGCCCAATATGTTGGCCTGCCCTTACCTGCATGGAGGTGTGCTGCCTGCCTGGGGCCTGAGTCAGGGATATTTCTAGAAAACTTCCCAGTCTGATCTGCACCCCTCTGGTTATTACCCTTTAATGATAATTCAGGCCAGCAGTGATGAGGTCACTGACAAAAGCCTGAGGACTATAAAAAATGATTTTAGGGGATTGGGGAGGTTAGTTTATGGAGTAGGCATACAAGCAGTATTTGCCTGTATTCTTACAGTGGCAGGGAAGGACACTGAGATGACTAGAAAAACCCATCTTATAAACACATGGCTGAGAGCTGGTGCAAACACAAGAATTTTGGAATTCTTTATGAATTTTTTTTAGCTATTATGGAAACATTGTGGGACCACTCCCATGGCTGTAGTGCTGCAATGGATGGCTACAAACTCTTCATGAAGGATAGGCAAGGAAGGAGGGGTGGCAGCGTGGCTCTCGGTGTTAGAGAGTGCTTTGATATTATTGAGCTCATGGCTGGGAACGATAAGGTTGAATCCCTATGGGCAAAGATCAGTGGAAA
This sequence comes from Centrocercus urophasianus, assembly GCF_019232065.1. Classification (NCBI taxonomy): domain Eukaryota; kingdom Metazoa; phylum Chordata; class Aves; order Galliformes; family Phasianidae; genus Centrocercus; species Centrocercus urophasianus. Next base: position 3,279,322 of record NW_024885532.1, read on the forward strand.
GGTTGACAAGGCAGACATCCTCGTGGGTGTCTGTTGTAGACCACTGAACCAGGATGAAGTGACAGATGGAGTTCTACAAGCAGCTGGCAGAAGCTGCATAATCGCCTGCCCTTGTCCTCACAGGGGACTTCAACTTTCCCAACATATGCTTGAATACAACACAGCGCAGAAGAAGCAGACTAGGTTCCTGGAGTATATGGAGGATAACTTCCTGATGCAGCTGGTGAGAGAGCCAACAAGAGGAGCTGCCCCGCTAGACCTGCTGTTCACAAGCAGTGAAGGTCTGGTGGGAGATGTGGAGGTGGGGGCTGTCTTGGACAGAGTGACCATGAAATGGCAGAATTCTCGATTCTTGGTGGAGCCAGGAGAGGGAACAGCAAAACTGCTACCTTGGCCTTCTGGAGGATGGACTTTGAATTGTTCAGAAGGCTAGTAGGGAGAGTCCCCTGGGATTCAGTCTTAGAGAGTAAAGGGGCCCAAGACAGTGTCTCACTCCAATTTATAGGAGGGAGAGGAGGTTCCTTGATATATGTATGCCTCGTGTGAGATTAAGAAACAATGGTTCAAATATTGGTCCAACCAGTTTACTACAAATCTTAATTAGGGAAATGGGGAAGGGAAGGACGGCAAGTGTTACAAAATAGGGTGATGGGGAAGGGAAGGCGGGCAATAGAAAAGATTGGAAAGAAGAAAGAATTGTGTAAAGCGGGGATAGTCACCACCAGGATCCAGCAGTGGTCCAGTTGCACGCCATTCCGATGGTCCGAGGCAAAAGCACAGGGGGAAGAGCAGCAGCAGCAGCATGGTTGGTCTTAGGCAGCAGGAGTGTGAGGAAGAAGCTGCAGGGTAAGTTCGGAAGGAAGCAGCAGGACTCAGGCAGCGGTGCCAGGAGAGTCCGTCAGCATGCAGACATTCCATAGTGAGGGATCTGATGGCTGATATCTTTCTTCTTCTTCAGCATGCAGGCATCACATTGTGAGGAATCTGTTGTCAGAAACCTTTTGGAGGAGAGCAGCAGCAACATGGCTAGCCTTAAGCAGCAAGAAGGTGCAGCGACAAAGTGGGTCCAGGAGGCAGAGGGGCAGGACGTGAAGCTTCTCATGTCTGAAAAACCCCTCCATCTCATGAGGAATCTGTTGCCAGAAAACCTCACCTCATGGCTGTAGGTCCCCTTTTTATCCTTCTTCTTCTGTGAACGTGGCATTCCTGGGCACTTGGGTAAGAGTCATGTGCAGTACCCCCTGAGATGGCTACCTCCCTTGAGATAAGCCCACACACAACACTGCTTCCTAGCCATTAATCTGAGGCTTATCTCTCTCTCGTTGCTCCTGGCCTTGTCCATCTGAGTCCCTCAGACAAATGATTTCTCAACCTTTGCCCAGGGGTTGCCTGGACTTGTCCATCTGTGTCCTCCAGACAATGGTTTTCTCAACCCTTGCCCAGGACTTGTTTGAACTTGTTAATCAGCAAGCTTTGAGACAGTGGTATAAAAGAATAATATTTTACAGATGCTGGTCGCTCTTCAAGAAGGAAGTCTTAAAGGTGCAGGAGCAGGCTGTCCCCCTGAGCCGCAAAATGAGCTGGTGGAGAAGAAGACCGGTGTGGATGAATAGGGAGCTATTCTTGAGGCTCCAGAAGAAAGAGAGAGTCTACTTCCTGTGGAAGAAGGGATGGGCAACTCAGGAAGAATACAGAGTTGTTAAGATGTGCAGAGAGAAAATCGAAAAGACAAAAGCCCAGCTTGAACTCAACCTCTGCTGGGGTAAAAAGGAACAAGAAACTTTTTTACAAATATATCAACAGTAAGAGGAGGACAAAGGAGAATCTTGATTCTTTACTGGATGTGGCTGGGAATGTGACCACTGAGGATAAGGAAAAGGCTGAAGTTCTGAATTCCTTCTTTACATCTGTCTCTAAAAGTTAGACCAGTTATCCTCAGGGTACTCCACTTTCTGACCTGGTATCTCAGCTGGGGAGTAGACAAAACACCCCATGATTCAGGAGGACACAGTCAGAGATCTACTGCTCCAACTGTACTGCCACAAGTCCAGGGGGCTGGATGGGATTCACCCGAGAGAACTGATGGAACTGGCAGAGGTGATAGCCAAGCTGTTTTCCATCATCTATCAGCACTCCTTGTTGATTGGTGAGGTCCCAGAAGACTGGAGGCTTGCCATCTACAAGAAGGGTTGTAAGGACGATCCGGGGAACTACAGGCCTTTTAGTCTGACCCCAGTGCCAGGGAAGGTTATGGAGCAAATTGTCTTGAGGGAGATCACGCAGCATGTGCAGGACAACTGGGGGTTCATGAAGGTCAGGTCCTGCTTGACCAACCTGATCTCCTTCTATGATCTAGTGACCTGTCTGGTGGATGAGGGAAAGGCTGTTGATGTGGTCTACCTAGACTTCAGCAAAGCCTTTGACACTGTCTCTCACAGTATTCTTCTGGAGAAGCTGGCAGCCCATGGTTTGGACAGGTACACTCTTGGCTGGATAAGGAACTGGCTGGAAGGCCAGGCCCAGAGAGTGGTAGTGAATGGAGCTAAATCCAGCTGGTGACCAGTCACAAGTGGTGTTCCCCAGGGGTCAGTGCTGGGTCTGTCCTCTTCAATATCTTTATTGATGACCTGGATGAGGGCATTGAGTGCACCCTCAGTAAGTTTGCGAATGACCCCAAGTTGGCAGGAAGTGTTGATCTGCCTGGGGGTAGCGAGGCCCTACAGAGGGATATGAAAGGCTGGATGGCTGGGCTGAAACAAATGGGATGTGGTCCAACAAGATCAAATGCCAGATCTTGCACTTTGGCCACAACAACCCCAGGCAATGCTACAGGCCTGGGGCAGAGTGGCTGGAAGACTGTGTAGAGGAAATGGACCTGGGGGTATTGATTGATGCTCGACTGAACATGAGCTAGCAGTGTGCCCAGGTGGCCAAGAAGGCCAATGGCATCCTGGCTTGCATCAGAAACTGTTGCCAGCAGGAACAGTGAAGTAATTGTTCTAGAAGGATGATGAAAGTGGAATAGTTCAGAAAGCACATATTTTTTTTTACTGAAGAATGAGTCTGATTTGGAACAGATTGGATGAAAAGGCAAAGGGGACAGCCCAAGGCCTGGATATAGAGCACCTCCTTGGAGATGAGAAATGGCTGCAGCTGGGCTGAAATATTGGTTTGCAAGTAGGTCCATTTTGGGGTGTCCCAGGACTGTGTAGGGAAAGTCTGGGGAACTGCATAAAGGCTTTACTGTAGTCTTACAGGGACAGTGACTGATGGCTCCAGAGGATGATGTTGGGTCCTGGAACCTGGAAAAGATGTAGAATATCATTTTGATCTCAGCACTGCATTTATCTCCACACATAGACCACTGAAGGAGCACAGTGTTTTCCACACATATTTCAAGAGGACAAATTACTTCCTTTAAAAAGCTGATTGTGCTTACTATCATTTTTTATGTGCTTAGATTCAAAAGGTGTTAATGCAATAAATAATTCAATAAAAATATATACAAGTTTACTTCTAAATGAGTATGTCTGTTCTTTTAAAACCACAGTACTGCAACTTGAAAGAGCGGTAAATTTTCTAGTATGCAGCACATAGTGATGGACATGTGTAACTACTATAATGACTGTTCATAGTATTCTACTAATTTTACTGATTTCAAATTTAATCATGCACATCTATCATGGTAGATGAAAAGCTGGACACGAGCTAGCAGTGTGTGCTTGCAGCCTGGAGGGCCAACTATGCTCTGAGCTGCATTAAAAGGGGAGTGGGCATCAGGGAGAGGGAAGTGATTGTCCCCCTCTACTCATCTCTTGTGAGGCCTGATCTGGAGTACTACATTCAGGCATGGGGCCCCCAGCGCAAGAAAGACATGGAGCTTTTGGAATGGGGCCACTAAGCTGATCAGCGGGCTGGAGCACCTCTCCTGTGAAGAAGGGTTGAGGGAACTGGGCTTGTTTAGCTTGAAGAAAAGGCTCCAGGAAGACCTCATTGTAGCCCTCCAATATTTGAAGGGAGTGTATAAACAGGAGGGGGAACAGCTGTTTACAAGGGTGGTTAGTGATAGGAAAAGGGGGAATGGTTTTAAACTGAGGCAGGGGAGGTTTAGGTTAGATATTAGGAGGAAGTTTTTCACACAAAGGGTGATGACGCACTGGAACTAGTTCCCAAGGGGGTTGTGATGCCCCATCCCTGGAGGCATTCAAGGCCAGGCTAATGTGGCTCTGGGCAGCCTGGTCTAGAGATTAGTGACTGTGTACGTAGCAGGGGTGTTGAAACTAGGTAATCATTATAGTTCTTTTCAACCCAGGCCATTCTATGATTCTGTGATTCTATGATTATTTTCATCAAGGCATCTCTTTAGTAGGACTGAATCTCTCCCTCCAGCTTTAAGAAATGTTACTCTCCTAAAATGATCTTTGACAAATGTATACAAAATATGTATATTTAAGAATATTCTCTTCTTTAAATACCTTCAAAATTCTCCAAAAGAACAACAGAGAAAATGATGGTGATTTAATATTGAATTAAAAAGAGATGTAAATTTATATTTGAAATCTAGAAATCAGTCTATTTTCTAATGAATATAATTGTACTCTCCAAATCACTGTGATTTTGAACACATCTCTCCTTTGCTTACATGGACAGAGAAAAATCCAGTCAAACATATTCTTCAGTACTTCACAGAGCACAAGAAATGATTATGGAAATAAATACACTTTAAATCAAGCAGTCACTCTGACAGGAGAAGTAGTACATCAGCAGAAATTGAGTGTTTAGCTTGGAATCAGATATATTGATTAATGGTTTGTTAAAAAGGAAATAGCGGCAAAAAATGTAGGAAGTAGCTTAGGTGTGCAATTAGAGGCCCATGCAGTATGGGCATGGATTTACATCTAAAGTATTTGCAGAATGGTTTCTGCTAAGAGAACATCTGCACATGAAATAGCATTCTCAGGAAACAAGAGATATTTTGCTAAGAATAAGTAATTACTACGTAGATCTTTAAACAAAATGCTTTTATCTGATGTCAGTTTCTAAAACTTAAAAATGTAAGAACTTTCTATTTGAGGAAAAGAGTATCCTCACATGATCTGATTGAACGATGAGAAACGTAAGTGTGTTAGTGCTTGGTTATGTCTGTCCTGTTTTTAAATCCCTAACAGTGATTGCTAAAAAGGTAATACTAACTTGAAAAAAACTAAGGACATGGAAGGAGGTGGTTTTTTTTTTTCTCTTTTTACTAAAGTATGTAGAAGAGGTATTTAAAAGGAAAAAAAATAGTAAAAATCATTTTTTTTTTTTCCCAGTTTTTTTCTCTATTACTATTTTCCCCTTCTTTTTTCTGGGTCTATAAAGTGTCAGCATGACTGTTTTTCCTACAGATCTGAGGGATAAATTTGTGTTGTGTTTAAAATCAGATTATAAATCTTTCTCAAGAGTTGGAAAATAAATGACAACCTTGTGTTTACAACAGCTGCTGTGGTTGAATAAACCATGAACTTTATATTGTCAGGCAAATATCACTGCTGAAGCTTTAGGCACATCTCAAAGCTTCAGGATATTAAAAATAATAAGTTTTTTATTAACTGTGGCATCCAACTGAATGAATTAGAAGTAACTTTTGATGGATGATGAGTAAGAATTCTTGTTGTTCTTTAAAACGCGTAATGAATTTTTCTCAGATGGGCAGGATTATGTGCTACCTAATTATCAGGCATTTTAGCTTAATCTGAGTAGTTTGTTCTACTAAAAATAAGTACTTAATTCCTTGTTAGAAAATGCTGGAATATCCTTCCTTCCTTCCTTCCTTCCTTCCTTCCTTCCTTCCTTCCTTCC